>NC_050521.1:3586205-3626097 GCF_002922805.2 Oryzias melastigma | reverse complement strand
GTAAGCTACTATTGTAGCCACAGCTGCCCTGGGGCAGGCTGACAGAGGCGTGGCTGCCAGTACGCGCCTACAGCCCCTCTGACCATCTGACCATCTGACCATCTGACCATCAGACCATCACCGGAACCTTCACACACCAGTGGAGCCACACTGGAGGCAGGGTTAAGTGCCTTGCCCAGGGACACAACGACACTTGGCTGGCGGGATCTGGAATCGAACCGCCTATCCTTCGATCATTGGCCGACCCGCTCTACCACCAGAGCCACTGCCGCCCTTTTTAATGTATTACACTGTTCATTCATCACTTTCCAAAGTGATACTTTGATCCATTAACGCATTTCTGAGTAATCCTCTCAGTACCAGCCCCTCCCTTACCCACGAAAACGAGCGGGTCCTCACCGTGTGACGTAGACCAATAAGAACAACCCTTTACAGGAAGAGTCTGTGCTTCTGGCACCACCCCCAGGCTAACACAAGCACACACTGCTAGCGGATCAAGCTAGTGGTGATCAGCTAGCTTCACAAGCTCCTCAGCTCACTCGTGCACAGTCGTGCAGATGCCGGCTGTCTGTGGTGTGAGTTGTGAGCTGAGTGTTGTGTTGCAATGGCCAAAAAACGGTTTATGTAAACATTGTGTGGAAGCAAACGCCAAAGAACATCCTCATGATGAATCTGCACGACATTGAAGGCGGATCCTGAACGTATCAGAGAATGGTGCAAACAGACGGGAAATATATGGGAAGACGGCTGCAGAGAGGGAGCAGACTATTTCCTGGTGGAAAAGGGGAGTGATGAATTAAGAGAACTGGTTTGAACATGGATTACTGAGCAAAGACAGAAAGATACAGGTGTCTCTGGGAAAATGATCCCCATGAAAGTAAAGAGGATTTTTGATGTACATCCCTCCTTGCAAAAAAGTGGACGTTTGTTTGTTGTGGGAGAAATGCAGCAGACACGCTAAGAGGATCTAGGTGACATGGGATGAAAGGCGGAGCCTAAGAGATCGAGTCGTTTTACTTCCGGTTATGGAAAGAGTTCACAAAAAAACTAATATTTCATAAATTATTCAATCTTTTGTGTTCCAAAGGTAATGTATGGTCATACATATGGATACAGTTTACTCTGAAAGGCTTTGGAAAAGCATGGTATAGATCACGTGTCAAAGTCAAGGCCCGGGGGCCAGATCCGGCCCTCCAGATCATTTTATTTCATTATTATTATTAATGACCCGATGTTATCTTGCTCTCATTTCTAACCCGTATAATTTTGATAAAATGTATTTTTATGGAGATTAAAATATTAAAAGTTATTTATGGTTTAAGTTGATTTATTCTGTAATAATATTCCTGCCTTTTTATTATTCATAACTATGTTAAAAAGTTACAGTTTTAAAGATTTAAAAATTGGCATTCTGCTAGCTTTTTTGGCTATTTTGGCATTACTAAAATTTTTAGGCTATTTTAAAGTTAGCTACTTTTTAGTTGTATACTACTTTACAACATTTCCAGTTTTTGTAACTTTGTCAAGAAAAACTGTTTTATTGTTGAATTAAAACGGAAACATCTCTTGTTTAGATTGTAAAAATAAATAAATAAATAATATGGGAGTGAATGAAAAGTAGTACTACAACCTGTTTTGGCTAACCTAAGTTTTTTTGTTTGTTTTTCAGGCTAATTTGGCATTAAGCTAACATTTTAGCTGGCTATCAGCTTCAGTGTTTTCAGCTATTAGCTCAACGCCACTTTTGCGAGCTGGCCACGCAAACACTGTTCAAGTTTTGGAAAAGTAAAGATCAATATTTTTTCCCTAGTAGCCTCCCTGCATGTTTGCTTGGAGTCGTAAGGAGCTGTAAGCTAGCAGTAGAGCCTGTATATATAAGCGAAGGCAGGACGGGAAGTGAATGCAGCCCTTCTTCGAGCTAACACACAACTCAGAGGTGAATTTCTGATGAACTCCTGCCACTCTGCAGAAACTATGTTCTAAAGTTTTTCAGCCAGTTCAGGTGCGCCGTGTAGGAAATGATTGATTTTCACTAATCTAGAAACATTTTCTATCACCAGGAGATCAGATCTGTTTTCATCCAAACAGGCCCCAATAAAACACGGAATAGTTTGGAATATGAAAGACCATGAAATGATTTTTTATTTGTGTTTATTTAATTCCAATAAATACTTTTTGATAAGAATGATGGTGCTGCGATTTAGCCACAGTTAGCTGTTCTTTGGAAAAGTTTTGCCCCTCCAACTGTCTCCACCAATCATTTGGAGGTTTAATCATGTCATCATTCTGACCAATCAAAAGTTGCATCCCCCATAATGCATTGGGTTAAAGTGACAGCACTTCTGCACATTGATACTAAAATAAAATGATTTATTTCACCCCAAAATAAATAAAACATGTTTTGTTGAAGTTACACTTTCTATTAAGATAAAATAAAAATAATAAAACTTCAAAATGTTCACTTTTTGTGTTGTTACAATTCAACATGAATTCTTCAAAAATTACAGTTGCTCTGGCAAAAACAATTTAAACAAATATTTAACAAGAAACACTCTTTGGAAAGATCATATTATTTATTTATTTTTGGTAAGGTCGCATAACAGTGCATATTAATACAGTTATTAATACATTAATAAAGGGGATAATAACTAATTGAGCAAATTTTTAACTTATTTACTTGAAAATTATAATTGAAATAATTAATAATTATAATTAATTATAATTGAACTTTACAACATTTTGGAAAAACAGCCACAACTTCGAGATTTTCTGCCTGAATTATTACAAAAAAGCAAGATTGTGGTGGGAGTGTACCTCAATACAGACTACAGAGTTTCTCCTGTTTTACTTATTTGGATGCTGGTGAATTTTTGCCAATGAAAAAGTGTACCTTGGCTCAAAAAGGTTTGAAAAATCTCTTCTTAAGAATGATACAGGTTTTTGGATCTTGTCTAAAAATGACACAATCATAATTTAAAAAAAAACGCTGGGAACACTTTTAGAAAGACGTCAAAAGATGATTGTAGTGCAACAATGTTTTACAATAGTGTTTTTTAAAAACCCTGAAAGATGACTCTGTGGTAAGACAGTTTTTCAGTAGAGTGGAAAAGTTGGAGATAGGAAAACATGGCTCCAGTAGTTTGACTTCAGCCGCAGAAGTAGGAAGGAAACATCTTTCATCTTATGCTTTCAGATTTATACTCTAACTCTGACAAATGTCAAGTTAATGAGAGACAACAATTTTCTTCAATCCATTTTTGAATTCTGGAAAAGCTTTAATCAGAGTTTACCTTTTTCTCTGTTTTTCTTGTTTTGTTCCAATGCCAACCAAAACAATAAACATGTAAACACCAAAACATGTACAGCAGGAAACATTTTTAGAGAATTTTTGCATTTTCAAATAGAATTGCAAGAGTGTCAACATTTTTAACTAAAAAAGTGTTTCCATAAAAAAACCTGGCTTGGAAGAGAATCACGTTTGACCTTCTGAAGCTTTTGTCATTTCATATTAAAGCTGTCCATTAGTAAGCAGACTCATAAAAACTAGGTTGAGTGACATCAGCCGTTCAGAGAGAGTATTGACTCTACACGCCCAAATGGTCACAAACACAATGAAAGCTGTTCAGGTAAAACAAGAATGCAGATCACTGAGGTGTGTGTACTTTCTTACAAGCAGAATTTTAAGCTGCAGTTATCTGTTTGTGCGGCTGTGAATGTGTTTTTATTGAGCCCTGTTCTGTGCTCATATGAGCATGAACTTATGTGAGAGAAAAAAGCTTCACTCCAGTACAAGAGCGATCATAAAAGGTCTAGAAAAAAATGCCATGACGACCATCAAAACTATTTTAAAATACATTTTAAAAGGCACATGTGATTTGTGTAAATCAAAGTTTATGTAAGTTTTACTACATTAAAAACATCAAGAGAAGTTTTTTTTATTAAAAACAACATCTGAACATTTTTTCTTTGTAGTTATACATGGATTTTCAATAATCCGTAAGGTAATGGTTACAATATAAACTTGATTTATTTGAAAAATACAAATTCAAAAAAAATCTACAAAAAAGACGATTCAGGAGGTGTGGTCATAAAGCTGTACATAGTGTGGGGTTTGAACCATGGCAGGGTCGATCTGACAGGAACAATTTCAACTCTTTGGAAAGAAATGATCTATGACAACTGATCATACAGATATCTGTGAGAAGTTTGTATTTTAACTAACACAACACAGGGTCAAGAGTCCACATAGAAAGAAGTGTTGCTAATGGGATTTTCAACAAAATAGAAATAGAGATTACAGGGTTTGATGTAACTGCACAATCATCTGGTGATTACAAAAGAGATGATTTATGGACAGTGTTAGTAAAGACTGCCTGATATTTAAAAAAAAAAATACTAAGAAATGTTTGATGTTTGAATGAAAATGAGCAAAAAAAAGTAAAACAAAACTAATAGCTGGATTATATGACCTCTTTATGACCACTTTAACTCCTAAACCATGCCTCTTCCCCTGGCAGCAGTCAGCCTTGCCAGGTAATTGCATTTACTCACCTCACCTGTTGCAGCCATAGCAGGCACCGCTCTGTTGATCAGTGTCAGATCATCACAGCTTGTGACTGTCTGGCCAGTTTGGGTTTTTCCCAGTTTTAACTTTGAGAGTGTTTAAAGTAAGTAATGAGCCTTAAGGGGCCCTACCATGAAAATTCTACTTTTGAGGTTTTAAATCCATTTTACTGTTCATTCCTCTCTATAAAGAACCTCAAAGCGGTATTCTGATTTGTTCTTGCATTTAAGACTAATCCTCTAAAAACATGCACTGTCTGCAGCAGCCCCTCCCATACCCACGAAAACGAGCGGGTGGAAACATGCTGACATCAGCATGATGTGAACAGCCCCCTCCAGGAAGAGTCTGCTCTGACAGCTCCGCCCCCAGACTAACACAACACTCAATTTCTCCACAGAGCTAGTGATGATCAACAAAAACTTTCATTTTAGATGCAGAATACCGTATATCTTCCAGGTGTGTCCTGTCTTCAATAAATTCCAGCTCAAACAGGTGTTTGTTAAAAAAATTGTTTTTTAGTATTTGAAAGGTAATATATGATCATATGTATCGATATTGTTCACTCTAAATGGCTTAAGAAAATCATGGCGTGGCCCTTTAAAACATTTATTAATTGTGAAAAATAAAGCTGACTACTTTGCGTCTATCCATGGCAAGTTATTTTTAGAATGTAAAGAAACAAAAATGGAAGCAAAAGCAGAGATTGCTTCATGTAGTTGATTCTTTCATAAAACTTCACACAACAGTTCAATTAGTAATCCTCCCCAGAGAGAGAGAGTACACAGTTCCTTTAACAGTTCGTGGTAGCCTGTGTGAGTCAGTCCCTTCAGACGTTACCATCACTGTCCTGTGTGTTTAAACCTGGTCAGCTTCTCAGGTGGGAAGTAAGACACCACTAAAGTCTCTTCATGCATAACATGGCTTCACAGTGAGGGCTTTAAATATATTTTCTTTGTGAGAATATGCATCTGGTTTAGACGGTTTTTAGTTGAACAAGCCCTTTTTTGTATGTACGTCATTGTTGCAAAGCATTTTGTTGTAGAATGAATTATTAGTTGTTACCCCATCGGTGCTGTTGTTTTCATGTATGTTTACATGTCTTTTAGTTTCCTGGACAAAAACTTTTTGAAGAAAAAGTTCTTTTCTGAAATGACTCATCAAGACAGACAAATACTTCTTCCGTTCTGGGGCCCTGCTACCCTCTTCTTCCTTTCACCAGGATAAAAGGAGGATTTTGCAGCCATTGGCCTTCTTCTACTGTGCTAACAGTGACTCAGTAAAGGTCTGTGTCTACCTATGCAACTTTAGCATGCTGGATAAAAATACAAATACCTCAAATCTGTCTGTAAAAATTGCACTCTTATGCCAAAATACTCACACAAATATACAATGATTCTCAGTGACCCTCCTACTGCTGTCAGGTGAAGCAAAAGCTATTTAATTTGTGACCAAAGCACCAACACACAACCAGTCTTCCATCTGGATGTCTACCTTATAGCCACAAGCCAGTTGATGCAGCAGCCTCTTTAGCTGGTAGGGCAGAAAAACAGCAAATAGGAGGGATGCTGGTTTGGTGCAAAATCAAGGAAATCATAGTCTGGTTGATGTAGTCTTTGACTGAAACTGAGACCTCTGAATCCAAACTGGGTTTCATTTTAATAGGAAAAACTAACAAAACCTTGGACATGCTCCGAAGGCAATTAAAGTTACTAAAGGTAAACTGGAAACTGGAATACAATATTGTAGATAAGTAAAAAGCATTAAAGAAGCAGTTAGAGTTTGGTCTGATAGCCCCTATGCCAAATGAACCTGCTGCTCAGAACTTATTCAATAAGATCTCCCTGCTGAATTAATTAAAGCCTCAAAGACAGAGTTTGATCAGTAAACAGTAAAAGAGTCTGGTTCTTAACAAGACAAAATGAATGCAGCGGCGTGACCTGACCTAATAGTTCTGGAAAGCCAGCAGCTCTCCCCTCAACTTTAGATGTGCTTAATTTATTTACTAATGTGGCGAGTAAATGCAAAATCGGTTTGATTAACCTTTCAGCTTGCGCTCCATATCCAGAGCTGGTTCCCCGGCAGTGCCAGGAAGCTTTTTGAACAATAGGAAGCCTTTTTAGATAAATCAAAGCACCTTTCAGTTGTGTCAGACTCACGTGGGGAAAAAAATCTCAAAGGAGAACCAAGCTGATGCCGTTCCTGCAGTGCTGCAGCCCAACGGCAGCTCAGAGATCCACCATACTGACATCCAAAATGAGAGAGCCCCTCCTCTCCCTACACCTCCGCCTCTGCTCAGCGTGCCATTGTACCCCTGTGGCACGCTGAGCTTTAGAGACCCAACTCTAAATCTGCCACAGGAAAATACACAACCAGCAGGGTCTAACAGAGCAGACACTGAGCAGGGAGAGGAAATCCCACAGCACATCAGCAACCCGTGAGGCTCTAATGGGAAACAAGTGAGTGAACACTAACGAGGGACTTCCATTCATGCCAGCAAATGAACTTTCAGGGTTTTTTTTTTTTTATTTCATTGGTGGCCTTGAAAAAAACTATGGAGAAATTAATAAAATAATCAGGCCATCCATCTGTTTTCCAGTATTGCTGCAGTCCTGATTGGGGTCACAAAGATGCTCAACCCTACCCAACAACTAAATGCTGAAGTCAGAGTAACCCCAAACACTGTAGAATGTCGGTAAGGCTCAACCCCTCCTCCTCATGTCCCAAACAGGAAGTACCTGTAGGCCCCAAGAAGCCAAAATCTCTAAGACTTCTATTGAGAAATAGGCTGTTATTGCTCAGTCATTCTATTGGTCAGAATAACCATTCTTGCTCTGAAACCTTCTTCTTTCTGATCCTATTTTTTTCATATATTTCCTTATTCACATTATTGAAGTTAAAAACTGACCAATCAGATGCCTCAGTAAAAGCATGTGATGCCTGCTGGCCCCCACCTCAAACGTTTGATTGACAGAGTCTCCCAACTGCTTTCAGTAGCGATGTGAACTTTCAACAAGCTCACTCATGATCGGTGACTTTAGTTGCCCTAAAAACATGACAGACCGACTCGGACCAATGACTGTCATCTAACTCAAAATGTATTGTGGCAAAATGCTGACGGATTTATTTCACCAGAGGCGGAGGCAAGGCCTTTTCTGTGGGTGACGTCACACCCTGCTTAGTCCAGTGATAATATATGTCTATGGGTGAACCCAGAACAGTTCACAGGTCTGTCATAGGGGAACCCTGAGACACACAACCAAACACACTCGCATCATAAAATTGAGGTAAATTATCTAAGGTTTAAGTTGATTTATTCCGGAACAAAGGGATGTACGGTGGTGCAGTGGTTAGCGCTCTTGCCTCACAGCAAGAAGGCCCCAGTTCGAATTCCAGCTGGGGGATCTGAAACAGAAACACAAACTTCCCAGTTCTCCCCGTGCATGTGTGGGTTTTCACCGGGGACTCCGGCTTCCTCCCACCGTCCAAAAACATGCTTCATAGGTTAATTGGTGACTCTAAATTGCCCCTAGGTGTGAATGTGAGAGTGAATGGGTGTGAGATTGAGGCCCTGAGACTGTCATGTCCGCCCCACCTCTCGCCTCAGTGATCCTGCCTGTTGGGAGGAGCAATCACGTTTGATGAGAATCACCTGGTCCTACCTCTTCATAAGATTTCTCCTGTCGGCTCCTCGTTGCCGGAACGTCTCAGCTTCTCTGCTAAGAGATTACGTCCAGCCGCCTCGCCCGCTCGACACCGTCAGCCATCTCGTCTGCTCGGCGCTGTTCCTCGGCAATCTCCCTCGCCTCATCCCAAGCCTCGTCTCAAGCCTCGTCTCTGCTGTCATCCGCTCATTCAGCAATCCGGAGTATTCTCCACGCCTAAATTCTCGGACCTCCAGTTCCTCTCGTCTCTGCCACTTCCTGCCTCCTTCGCATTACCCTGCGCTGCGGTGACGTCTTTCCAAAGAACCTGCGCCACCTGCTGGCTTGGAGGAGCTCCTACACAATTCGTCACCATTGCCATTGACTGTTTCCCGGTGACAATAAATCTCATTCTCCTCACTCTGGGTCTGCTCCTTTTGGCTGTCCTAATACATCAACCTGACAGAGACAGACTGGAGACCTGTCCAGGGTGAACCCCGCCTTCGCCCATCAGTAGCCGTGTTAGACTCCGGAACACCTAAGACCTCGAAAGGGAAAAAGTAGCATAGAAGATGAATGTATATTCCTGAACAATAGTCCTGTCATTTCATTATTCATAATTATGTTAAAAAGTTATGGTTTTTTTTTTTTTTTTTTTATGAAAAAAAAAAGTTATGGTTTTAAAGTTTTAAAAATTGTCATTCTTTTAGCTTTTTGGAATATTTTTGCATGTACTAAGATTCTTTAGGCTGTTTTGGAGTTTAGCTAATATTTCAGCTACATGCTAGCTGTTTTGGAAAATTTAGGCTAAGAAATTTCATTTTAAGCTCTTTTAGTTTTGAAGTTTGGCTAATATTTACACATAAGGTGTTTTTTGCAGTTCTTTAGGATATTTTAAAGTTTAGCTATTTTTATTTATTTATTTATTTTTGCTACATGCCAGAAAAGAGCCGGAGGATTTCTGACCACGTGATCAAAACGAAACCTAAAAAGTCGTGTATATAGTACGCCGGCGCAACCTATCCTCTACCATTGCGTATCATATGCAGGCAAAAAGCGTGTTTGGCGTATATTATACACGGTATTTCAGAGTGCAACGTCGTGGAATATGTACGCATTTTACTGAGAGTGGGTTGCAACTTCAGGATCTTCAGCTGTGGTGGAATATTTGTTGATCCGATGAAATGAAGAAATGTCAAACGTTTTCAAGAATGTTTATTAAACAGAGCAGACAAAAGTACATGCTTGCGAGCATAGAGGAGAGGTCTGCAGAACTCTGATCTGTGATGAAGGACGCTCACATTTTATACAGTCATACAATCAGCTGTTAATCAGGAGCTTAAGATGGGAATGTAAGTGCCATAGCTAAAATGGACAAGATGTTCTAATGAAATCAAAATGTTTACACATTGTGGTCAGGGTGTTCTGACAACAAGAAAACAAGACTCTGAGGATGAAACATAACGAAATGTATAATTCCCGTGACACAGCTATCAGCACTATTCATCTTTCAGCATTCACACTAGCATTATTGCAGGTAATGCTTTATGTGTAGTTCATAACTATGCTAAAAAGTTACATTTTTAAAGTTTAAAAGTTTAGTTTTAGAATGTTAAATAAATGTTTATCCTGTTCGGCCCGCGACCTAAGGTGTGTTTTGGATTTTGTCCCCTTGTGCGATTGAGTTTGACACCTTTGTTCCAGACCGAACAACTGGCACCACATGACAGATGTAAACAAAATACTTTATATGTTTGGACATTAAAATGAAAATGAGCCCATGAATGCTGGGATCAGCTCAGTCTTCTATGCTTTCTATGCTGCTGTGTATTCAGCGGTTAGAAGAGATTAAGAAACTCAGTGAGGACTGTAGTTAGTGAGCCTCCACTCTGTCAGCATTCAGCTAATAAAGCAACAGAATGCTTCAGAAGTTTGTTGTGTTCATCTTTGCCTTATTTTCTCCCCAGGTTGAAGACATGCACCCTTCTTCTTTGCTACATTAAATTGGTTTTAGTATTAGTTTGTAATCTAAAAGACATTATTTTCACACCGTGATCTGAGATAAAAACATTCTGCAGTTAAGTTGCTTTGTTGTAAAAGTCAGGCAACCTCTGTTTGAAAGGGAATAAATAAAAAGTGAAACATCTCATGGACATGTTTTAAAATGTAGCAAAATCCATTTACCTGTTTGTGAGCTGAAATGAAAAGTCACAAAATGCAGACATCTCAAAGACATTCCTCTGTTTGACAGGTATTGTACATCAGATAAAAATAAATGTTTTTTTTTTTTTATCTTTTATCTTTCGGTTCACACACTTTCTCACATTTTTCATACACAAAAGGCATCAAGGGCAGACTGCCCCTTCTGTATGTGCACATACACAAATTCCATATGACAAAAACGCAGAAGTCCTTGGATGAAAACAGGAATACTGTGACAACATTTACACAATAACTTCTTCTTATGGTAGGAGTCAACACAAAGGTACAAGTTCCTGCTGTGGAAACTGTGGCTGCAAAGCCATTTTCCTGTAATTAACACAACACTCATTTGTTTAAAAGAATAAGACAAGCCTGAAATTGTTTTGTTACAAAGTTATAGACGATGCTTTAATTTAACTGAGCTGCGTCTGAATCAATGTGATTCATACTTGACTAAGGTAAGGGAACTGAACAAGAATTTAAATGTTACACCTAAAAATGTAGGAATCAGCTTAATGTGTATGACGCTGCAAAGTCCTCAAACCTAAGTGTCATGTACAAATGCTCAATTTGATATTCTATGAAGCCTTGACACGTGATAAAGGTTTGAACCATTTGCAGAATTACTTATTTCTAAATTATTCTCTTTTAGTGAAATATCAAATTTAAACCATCCGCTGTTAGAATCTTGTGTTGCATTGGAAATGTGTGTTGTTTTTTTTTTTTTCATCCACCTCCTTAAAGAACTGCATCATAACTTGATTTATTGATCTGGTTTATTTCAAGCATTGAGAAGGAGTGGGAAAAGGTGAATTTATTTAATCCAACCCCTACTTTGTTTCTTCATTTGACAGTTTTGCAAAGTTTTTTTTAATCTGGTTCTGATCAGGTCAAATCCAAGTTTTTATTATTTATTTTTTTTTGTGTGTGTGAAGTTTGGGAAGTTGAGTGTTTGTTGATTATTGATTAATCGCATAGAGCAACTTCAGATGAGCCTTGGTTTTTCTTGGGGGCCATGTTTAGCTCTTTATATCGCAGAATTATTACTTTTTGTTGTTGTTTTAAGATTACAATCACCTAAAGCTTTCGAAGCTGAAGAGAGCTTGGAACACACGTCTTCTCGTAACCCTGAACTGGAAAGGACTTGTAACTTGTGAATCTTAAATATAATAACCCCACAGCCAGAACAGTAGTAATCTTAGTGAGGAATTGGTCAGAAAAGTGGACAAGCTACCACCATGTGAACCTTTCCAATATCATGGAAAGAGGCGATTTCACCAAGTGTAGAAAGTCATGCAGCTGATTAGTCTGAGGTAAACTAGATGAGGTGTAGGAGTTTAGAGGATGTAAATATAAATCTAAAAGCCCAGAGACCAGATGGTGCATGCACGCTTTAATGAGAATAATCCTATTTTGGTTCACAACGCCCTATTTCTGCCCACACGGACACATCTTGTGAGTTAAGTTAGATTATCCTCTCAGCAGAGATTAGAGGTAAACTGAGTCTCCCCGAAACAGAAACTCTACACTTTGAAAAGCTTTAAGTTAGAGGTAATGAGAACGAGATTGACTGATGTAAAATAAATCTTTATATTTGAGTGCTTGGAAGACTGAAATGTCATGTTTGTGTTTAGTGTGAAAATGAAAACTTTATCTTTGCAATGAGCAAAAAAAAAAAGCTTTATACCGCTTTACATACAGCTTGCCTGTGCAAGAACAGGCAGAGCATGAAAAAACAAAACAAAACCATGGTGCAAAAAGTCCAAGAAAAATACAATAAAAGCAACTTTTGAAGAATGAAATGAGGTCAAACAAGAATAAATCAAATACCGCATTTTCTGCACTATAAGGTGCATTTAAAATCCTAAACTTTTTTCTAAAATCGGTCATGCGCCTAATAATCCGGTGCACCTTTTGTGTGTACCTAGTTCCAAAATCTGTAAAATGTTCTTGTTCAACTTTGGGAAGTCTTCGCTCCATTGAATGAAGGACCAGCACGGGCGAGTGCACAGATGAGCGCACTGTGCACATTTTGAGGGACAACGGTGGGTCAAAGATAGTGATTCTAGCAAGTGGTGCTCTTGGGAAACAATGTGGATGGCGGTAAGTTGACCACAACTCAAGTTACTGCAGAAACCCACCTTAGTCCAACACATAAAAATCAGACAGCATTTCAGAGTGCAAGCTTTACCCGGCCTGTGCTGTTCCGCAAACGCTCTGGCCTTAAAACACACGGCCAACGGAGGAAAAGCGGAATAGAGTGTGTCTTTGTTGGTGGAAGCGATGGTTGACAGACGCCGCAAACACTCTCACTGGGAGGCAGCGAGTTACGCCTCCATATGTGAAGGATTGTTGACTCCTGGGCTAAAGTTCTGCTGTAACTGTTGTCCGAGCTTTGGCTAAAGCCGCCGGCATCATTGCTGAACAACCGCCTGAGAATGAGACTGACTCCAACAACGATAAGAGGGATCCGGAATGTTTGATGATGGAATCATACAACTGTTTAAGTCAAACACCAACGATGTTTGGTGGGAGAAGATTGATTAAACAATTATAAGAGTGGTTTGTTAAATAGTGAAAGAAAGTTTAACTAAACTCACTGTTTTGCTTGTTACTGTTTTTTTTAACGGTACAGGGGGCCTTGTGTAAGGTTTAAGTACAGAAATAGACCCTCCAATTAAGATTATGCCTTATAATACAGTGCACCCTATAGTGCTGAAAATATGGTATTCCAGGTAGAGGTTATGACTACAAACGGAGAAACACCATGGGTTTGTTTTCACATCTATGAAATATCAATGAAAATACAAAATAATATACAAAATACAAAAAAACAGAAAGAGAACAGGACACAAATATTAATAAAGAGCATAAATAGAAGAATCTTAATGTTCAATATTCATAGAAAACACAGCAGCGCTATTCTAAACAAATGCAGTGCAATGAAGGGATGTTGATGCAGGAGTCCAGATCAGCTTCTGCTGCTGTTGAAGGAACACAAACTTAACCCTCAGGCATAGCAGAAAAACCAACAAGCCCCCCCACGATACACACCCCCTGTGCACAGCCTGAGAGACACATGAGGGAAACTGACCGGGTTCATTAACACAGCCAGTGAAGGTAAGCAGACCAGCCGGAATGCCAGGGTAGCTGCTGATAATGCACCGCTCATGCGCTGGAGTCCCAGCGCCTGGGGGGCTGAGGGGGCCTGTCAGATGATGGCAGCGTCCAGGAAGGGGGGCTTTTCAGCTGCAGAGGGTGATATCTTACATTAATACCTTAGTATTTTAAGTTTTAATTGAATTATGAGCTCACATTCGAAGAACCACACAAATGCTGTGAGAACGTGGGGTGTGTTTTAGGTTTAGCCTTTGAGAGGTGAAGAAGGTGTACACAGAAGAACAGCTCATCTTGTACGTTGCATAGCTTTCAAGGAAAAACTCACAACTTTTCCAATGTCTCGTATGCTCGGCAGTTTACTCAAACTCTGTGGTTTTCCTTCTTTCTCCGACTGGAAAACAATTATTTGGCTGTTAGGTCAGAAGAAGTACATCAGTGGAGTGAGAGTAAAGCTCAGGCCAGCTAAGCTCTCCTTCAAAAGCAATGAACGGAAAAAAAACTTGTATGTAAGGCAGGTCAAACTGATAGTTCCAATGTTTGCATTCAGACCGCCTGGTTAAAATGCTGTGACATGCTGCATTGGTATTCCACACAGCCCATCTGAGGTCGGCACAGACTGAGAGTGGATTGATCAGTTCCTCATTACGCAGACTGGAGCGTCAGCCATAGGTAAAGTTTTGACAGGAAAGGGCTTTAGTCAGTGGCAGACCTGGTATTTTCTGCACCACAGCCAGCAGAATATGAGAACATCCCTGGAGGGCAGCTTCCTCGCCAATTTGAAAGTGCATCTGATTCCCATCTTATTACTGGCCCACACAGCTTCAATAAAAACCCTGACTAAGCCTTCCAGCCAGCTGTTTGTAATATCATCTCACTGATCTGCTTGACCTCCTCTGCTGTGGGTGGGTGTAGAAATATTGCCCATCCTCACCTCTTGATCGCAGCCCCCAGTTGATGCCATCTGTTGTGATGCATCATGAAGGAGCGGCGAGGCAATAATTTATCCTGAGAGCTTGATGCACTCAAGACTCTTAAATGTCATTCAAATTCAATGAAAATGATTTACCTCATATCAGAGGACTTTCAAAGTAAAGAGTATGCTTGATCGAACTTACTAAAGCATATTCTGCTATTTGAATGAACAGGCATATTTATTACTTACATTTCAATAATTCAAAACACGTTGAACACAAAGTAACCATGATGCACATTTATGACCTTTAGTGACTGCAGTTAGACTCCGTTTGAAAAGAAACGAGCAAAGATTTGAGGCAGAAGAAAAGATTGAACACAACATTATGGATATGCTTTAAGGCAGCGGCCTCTAAAGTCAGGCCTCAAGGGCCAGTGTCCTACATGTCTTTCCACCAACCAGCCATTGAAGCTCCACACCTGCTCCAGGTTTCTGAGAAACCAGCAGGAGGCCGGCCCTCGAGGACTGGATTTGGGCACCCCTGCTCTAAGGGGTAAACCCAGTGAAGTGTGCTTACTGAAGTACTGAGGGTTGCAGGAGTGTTAGTGTTTGTATTGACTCTCACCCTTAACAACCCCACCAAGAAAAAAAAATCAATTAAAACTTATTTGTTTTTATAAGTACGCGTGGCTCTAAAAGAGTTGTATCCCACACTTTCAGTCTCTGCCTAATTACCATTTATGGTCATTAATGGCTTAACCATTGACCATCCTTTCCTTTTGGATGCTTCAAGGCATTATCTGTATTTGATGTGAGCTACCTAACGCTTTATGTCTAAGTTTGAGACTTTATTTGTGACCAATAGTTGTTACTCGAAACTCCCTTGGGTTTTGAGATCTAAATATTTATCTTCATCTTCATCTTTGGAGATTAATGCCCGCTTTAATCTTAGAACTCTCAGTATATTGTTTCTAAAAGAATGTCCAGGGTGGGAAGGGTCAGCCACGATCTTTCCTGCATGCCTCAGGGTCCTAGAGGAGTACAGGTCCAGAAGAGACGGTAGATTACAGCCGGTCACCTTCTCTGCCGACCGGATGACCCGCTGCAGCCTGCTCTTGTCCTTGGCAGTAGCAACAGCGTACCAGATGGAGATGGAGGAAGTGAGGATTGACTCAATGATGGCTACATAGAATTGCACCATCATTGCCTTTGACAGACCAAATTTCTTAGGCTTTCTTGTAATCAATCCAGGCTGTGCACAGGTTGGTGTGTCATGACCTGCAGGCTTGTGTGACTGTTCTGTCAACCAGAAGTTGGTGTTTGGCTCCTCTGGAATCTATACCAGTTCTTCTTTCTTGGATGTCGGCCACTGTGATGGTTACTGGGTTCTGTTCATGGAGGTTGCTATGATCTTTCCTCATAGAGGCCAGCCACTGAGCATTGCTGCTATATGCCGTCTCTGTCTCACATATACTTTTCCAGTACTGTTCAGTTTCCAGCCTTGGAGGGTCTTTTCTGCGGCTTTGAGCCTGCCACTGAGCACACACTTTCGCAGTTTGATCTGCGAACTGCTTGTTTATCCGTCTGGTTTCATTGTGTATATATATGTTTGTGTAGTATTATTATTATTGTTAATGGTGTCATCATAATCACTATTATCATTGTTACTGTTTTATTACAAATGCAGAAATAGTTCATATAAACCCTTTATCATTTTTTTCATTTTCTTTCTTGGACACATTACTGTCCCTAAATACTCATTTAGTCTTCTACACCCACTAACTCAGACAATCATTTTACAGTTTTTTTCCCCCATCACTTGAATGTCACGCCGTGTTCATCTCCTTTATTACCTTTTTTTAAAATTATTTTATTGTGTGGTTTCTTTTTTTCTCTGTTTAGTTTCATTCACTTGTTGATGTAAGATGCAATTTTGCTAAAACTTGCTAAAAAATGTTGGTTTAATTATTTGGTAGTAGTAGCAGTAAAAACCCAAACTCTGATTTTTATTTATTGCTTTTACAGCACTTGGATGGCTCAGTTGGCTGAGTGTGGATGGAAACCTGGGTTTGATTAAGGAATTCAGCCCATTCAATTGGGTTGAACGATTCCCCAATTCTGTTGGTTCGAGGCAACTGGGTTAGTCCAAGTTTGACGCAGCACAATGGTTACAGATAGAGTAGAGTAGGTAGAGTTATATACAACCTTGAACTATTCAGGACATGCTTATGTAACCAGCTCAGCCTT
The DNA here is from genome assembly GCF_002922805.2 of Oryzias melastigma. NCBI lineage: Eukaryota > Metazoa > Chordata > Actinopteri > Beloniformes > Adrianichthyidae > Oryzias > Oryzias melastigma. The sequence goes on along the minus strand of NC_050521.1, from coordinate 3,609,410 downwards.
GGTGCCGGCTGGTCCAGGACGATCTCTGCGTTGTGTTTGTTTTACACGACAAGGCAGCCGGCTTGTCTTTCATTCTGTTTATTTTCTGCACATGAAAAATGGTGATGGTCAGACACGAAAGGCTCCTGCTCACATTTCACATACAGCACGCTACAAAAAGTAAAAAGTTCCTTTAACATACTTGGATTAGCTAACCCAAAATACATCAAGGTAACAAAGAAACACCCAAATTACATAAAACAAAATGATATTTTCCAAGACATGAATTCAAAATGGAAAAATACGTAATTAAAACAGAGTGCTGCAAAATGCGACCTACCTCGGGCGTGTCTGTGTCCAAACTAATAAAGTTTTGTTGCTCCACAACTAATACAGACACAAACCGAATGGGCGCGCCCAAGATACCATTAAAAAATAATAAAAATCCCCTGTTGCAAGTGGATTCACATTTATTCTGTTACACTTACTTCCAAAAAATGACAGATCCTGTAGAATGATTCTTGGTAGGAATGACAGAATTTCTTTATGCCTACATTTCTGTGCTTACATTTTGGGGATTTTATTGTTTATTTTTTTCAGAGACAGAAAAAATTGTTGCACTCTGTCAAATGACATGTTTTTGGTTACAATATTTCCAGTATGTGTATTTAAATCATGTTAAGCTTATATCATGCTTTAAATGCCAGCCTCCTCTGGAAGTGAGTTTGACAGCCTGCTTTATTGGATCAGGCTAAGTTTGCACTTTCAGCAGCAACGCTCAGGGAGCAGATTCACACTTTAGTCTAACAGATGCAGGAAGCAGCATTCAAATGTGCCCTCTGAAATCCATGCAGAGTGAAAGCCTGAAATGAAATAAATTCAGATGACTTTGGTGAGAAAGTGACCTCCAGAGGTCAGGGTAAGATCAAGCAGTCATGCATATCAGCACTGGAAAACATCCAAAGCAAAAGGAGCTGCAATCTGGGGGAGAATCATGGGAGGTCAGCCAGTTCACCCTGTATTGTTTGTAACAGCCTCTTTGGCCTCAATAAAAAGTCAATCTCGGTCTCTTTGCTACTGCATTTGTGAAGTTGATTGCTGTATTTGTCATGTCAGTGCTGCTCTGAAGTTATTTCTTCAGTCTATTTGGGGTCGTGAAAACCCGTGGAGGTAATGTGAAACCAGGCTCTACTTATCCTGGAAAAGCTGTATCTGGAATATGTAGGTAACAGATGAAAAACTATTCTCATCACTTTGCCTTGCTGAACTTGTGATCTTGACACTGAAAAAGCAGACCGATGTTTGCAGTCACAGATTTCAAGAAATTAACATATTGATGATCATCATAGTATTGGAAAACAGATTTTTTAGCTTCATGCCTCATTTAACCACATTACTAAACAGAGCTAGATTCAGCATAAGCCAACCTGACTTCTGGGAGCAGAAACTTGTAGCTATAGGATTGCAGAACAACTTTAGAGAGCAAATTTTTCACATCAAGTTTAACATTTTACATTAAATAGATTTTTTTTAAAAAAGTGCATTTGAAGGATAAAGGTGGGTCTTCTTCTATCAACTTCTCTGGAAATCTTGAACTGATGAAAAAATAAATCATCTTCTCTTATATATGGTGTCCATACAAAAAGGTCCTTTTCATAATGCACAATGTAAGAAGAAAAACCTGCTGTTTGAACTGTCCTGATGTGTGAAGAAGGTAAGCTGTATCCCTGCCTTCAGAATTACCACTCATTGATTATAGAAGATCACTTGACTAATGATTAGAGCTCGGGCCCTGTCCTCATCCATCACCGCCATTCTTTCAGGAGTTTCCACTCGTTCTTGTTGCTGCCTGACTCTGCTCTGCGTGCATCAGCAGGAGACACAGGAGGAGAGCATGCTGGCATTATCAGGATGCAACAGAAAACAGCTTTGAGCACAACTGACTTTCACCTGTGATCCCTGCTGCTAATAACCCATCAACAACTGCACCGAGATGCACGGTTCAGATAGACCATCTAACCTTCACCCTGCAGAACAGTAATGTGCAGACACATCAGGGCAAATGTCCATCATGACTTTTCCATCACTTCTTTCATCATTACTACTGACAGAGGCTTTCATTCAGACTGCACTGCAAAACAGAGCTGGAACACCTGCATTTCCTGTTCTATATTTTATTTGAGTAAACTTTAGTACTTCCTATTAGGGAACAACAGCAGCTACTGATGACCAGCTTCACTTACTCAGTGACTGAAGAAGTAAAGAGGAGAATGGGTCTGAAGCAGGGACCGGAACTGTCGTGGAGGCTGGTGTCAGAAAACTGTTTGCTCTTTTCACCCACAGCCGTGTCATGAAATAATATGAAAACCATCCAGCAAATTGAACAAAGATAGTTTGTTGTAGCTGGAGCTGCAGTGATTGTTTGACTAAATATTTTACCACAGTAAAAATGTGTTGACATTTTATTTTTAAAGCTGAAAGGTTCAAGATTTGTCTTTTGTTTTTACTTTTGTAATTCCAATTAGAATTATTATTAGCAACTTTGTTTCAATATGGAGAAGCGGAAACGAGAAGAAAAATGGAAAATGAGGACTAAAATGTTTAAGAATAAAAACATTCAGCCACAGAAAAAAAAGACTAGATCAAGCAAATGAAGTCGTCTGAAGGTCCTGTGTGAGTAGGGTGAAAAAGAGTCAGAACTTTAAACCTTCAGTCTGACAAGGAGCATGGGGAAAAAAAGGATTTCTGAAGGCCTAATGAAGCCACAACACATAAAAAATGACCCAGAGACAGATTTAGTAATCTTGTGTAACTTTGAGAGGAGAGAGATAAAGGAGGAAAAGCATTGTGGAATAATCATCTTAGAACATGTAGGCTTAGTTGACCCAAACAGAGCAGTTTGAGTGGCAGACACAAGCCCTGACCACCTTTACCACATCCTTAACCCTTCCAGCAGAGGTGTGGATCTCACCAAATGGTGCAAAGGCAGAATGTCTTCAGAATGTCTTCAGCAAAAGACTGATCCTAAAGCTCATATCACAGAAAACGTAAAAGATGACAGAGAATCTCTGAAGGTTGCAGTCTGTGTTTTGTGCTCATTTCTCTGTTCTCCATAACAATGATTTGATGTGCTCAGTCCACAGGCGCATGCAAAACCATCATTCAAACTCTGCAGTTTAAGCAAGAAGCAGCCCTGTTAGAACAAACCAATCTCTGCGACAGAACCTGTCCTTGATGCTGGGACGTGCACACAGCTGCACGTTCCACTCCTGATTAAGTCCAACTAATCCAGATCTAAACCTCTTTGATCGTGTGGTGTAGCCATTGGTTTATCCTTGGTTACTCAACAGTTTAATTTTAGAGCATAAATTCAAACAGCTTTCTAGTGTTCATTAGAGATAAAGCAAAATGTTCATGTGAGTGTAGCAGTGGGAAAGCACACAGAGTCGCATGACTTAAGAACTTAAACAAGTAAGCAGCTCAGTGGGCATCTGGGCTGCCTTTAAGGTCTATTTCCTAAATTAGATTTTAGTTTGGGGTTAAAAAAATTTACGTCACATAAATTACATACTAGGCAAACAATCACCAAAGTAATGGCACAGGTTCTGAATTATACCATCATTCCAGTGAAAGGTGCTTTTGTTTATCTTTCAGTCATCTGGAATTTTTAAACTGGCATCAGTCAGTCTGTGTGTCCATTCAGTTACACCTGAATCAGTGTGATCTGAAGGCCAGAATCTGTGTGTGATAAAGTTACTTTTCTTTTATTCTGTAACATCCATTTTTCCACTAGTGAAAAAGCTGCACTTCAGGGACACCGTAGTTCAGGCACTTGTGTAAAACATGTACACCCCTTGTTTACAGGATGAGTGTGCATTCAATATGTGGGTGGTAGTCACAGCTTACCAACAAACAGAGTGAGGCGTAAGGGCACAACAGCATCACTTGTACATAAGTACATGTAACTTACATTAATCTTACAAATACTTCTTACCAAGTCCACAACAATGGTACGTCCCATTTTCAAGAAGTCCCTTAAGGTGGCGGCAGAGCCTCAAGGAAACTACAACACACACCTGCTCTCCTCTCCCCTCTAGAGGCACATTCCAAAAACATGAAACCCTTGTAAGGGTACACGATGGGACAGAGGCTTAAAGAAAGAAACAGTAGTAGTAGCAGTAGTAGTTCTGATGGCAGCATTCTCTGATATGAATTCAATTCAATTCAATTCAATTTTATTTATATAGCCCAAAATCACAAAGAAAATTTGCCTCATTGTTCTTCATGCAGGTAATTTTACAGATGCAGAAAATTAGTCATAAAATATGAACAATAGTTAAAAACTAACAGACTAAATTGAGCTGATTTTGTGCTTTTGATTCACAAACCTGATCAGGATCACTGGTTTATCTGAATTATTTCTCAAAGGAAGCAGATGAAAGACCTCAACAGTATTTAGATCCAAGGAAATCCCTTCAGACGTGAGGAATAATCCAACTTCTCCACTGTGTCGTTTGCATCTCCAACAGATCTGTTAGCTTCCGTGCTAATGCTAGCTACCCGGGCCTGGGGATTGAGATAAAGTCCCATGAGGATGATGTTACTCATTCCTACTTGTTGATCCATGTTAATCATTCTTCTCTCCAGGAGATCTTACTGATTATCTCGAGGTTCGTTTCGTGCCTTTTCCTGTCGAAAATCTTCCACGAGCTGTAGCAGTGGTGATAGCTTAGCCTCAAGTTGCAGGAGTGTTGTTAACTTAGCATCCACCTGGAGCAGTGGAGTTAGCTTAGCTTGTATGTCGGCTCCGTTAAGTCGGCTTCTTGATTTTCTTCGATGCCACGTTTAACTCTCCTTGTTGCAGAATTACTACTGTTTTGCATTAGCTTTATGATTAAAGTTGCTTGTAAACGACTTTGAAAAGACGAAGAGTTGAGGAGAGTTGAAGACACGCGTCTGCTCGCTTATGAACCAGAACATGATGATCATGATGGGGAAACATAAATGTGACCCTCAAATATCACATTTTGTTTTACCTTAGTGAAAATATTAGGAAAAATTAGAAATGTGCAGAAGAGACACTGCTGGTCCAAAGATCTGACCTGGCTGCAGTTCCCTCTGCTGGTCCCCATCAGTGTGCCTAATTCTGCGCAGATGTTGTCTCTTCTCCTTTTAGCTGATTCTTTTACAGGTCAGTAAAATTCTCTCACATCCTCTTTCACCATCTTTGTGCTGCGTTTCTTGTTTGCTGTGTGGAAGTATCCCAAACATTTGGTCATCGGGCAGACTAACCAACAGTTTCACAGTACAGGATGTTTTTAAAAGCATGTTTTCCCAGAACAGCTCTATTGTCGTGTAGGTTAACAGAGAAAGTGTTAAGAATTCTGAAATGTTAAACTTAAAGGAAAAAGTAGAAACATTTCTTTGCTCAGCTCAGCATATGAGATTCCCCCACCCTTCTTTCTTACTGTAACAAGAGAGCCTTTGTAGGAAGAACCACTGAAGCAGAAGCTAATTCAGCCGACCGACTGCAGCCTGAACTAAACCGTCCTCCTGATCCACATGGACTTAAAGCGGCTGCTGGCTCGTGTCTGATCAAACATCGAGGAAACTGCTGCAAAGCTGACTGTCACTGAGTTAAACATTTTGCCTCCAGACAACTGGGTACAAATGTGTAAATTTTGTTCAGAAGCCTGAACCCTGCTCAGCTGGATTTACCACCACTGCTGCAGTCACACTTTGAAGTCAGGAATCGTTTTTCTCAGAAGTGATCAGCAAGTCTCTGAGTTCGGGTTCATAATGTCATGGTTCTGCAAGCCCCCAGCCAACTGTGACAAACTCCTGCTGCTCTGGGGAGACGCAGAGGACGCCGTCAATAATAAGCTCAGTGGAAACGCCTTAATGACACACTCTGGTCCTGCTCCACAGGTGGTTTACTACAGGCTGTCTACACACGTTACTGTATGATACTGTAAGTTACATCATCTCCATCTTCTTATCTGTGACAGCGAGGCAGAAGGTGTCAGACTATTTCCTAACATGTTTTGCTCCAATCCAGTTACATTTTTGGAAGAGTGGCCTCATGTCATCCAGTGCAGCACAGAGTCTTCAGGTAATCTGGCAGTCAAAGATCAGAAAAAAAACACAAAACTGCTTCCTGGTAAGAACAGACACTTTTTCCTCCTTTCCTTCATCGGTTTTGTTCATGCGAATCTGTCAGAGAACCTGACTGCTGCCTCTAACAAATGTCACATCCTTGCTTTGATTAAGTCGGCCTTCGTGAAACTGAAGGTCTATTGGGCTGTTTTATGATTGAAAAGCAGTAAAGCTGAAGGTTAACTTTCTCTGCACCTTTCCTCTACAGAAGAAACATACAAGACTCATAACTCATTCTGCTCTCATGCAGCTCCTCAAACTGCAGGCGTTTTTAACTGATGAGCAATTCAGCCGCAAATAAATCCATCAATAAAATGAAACTGTAGTTCGTATAATGTTTAGATGTATTTGACATACTACTCACTACACCTATAGGGGGCAAGGTTTGTTTATTTTTATCTGGTTAATGAGACGGTTATATGTGCATTTTCAAAGCCATTAACCTTAATTTGACTCAAGTGGTGAAAGCAGCTGCAAGTCAAACTCACACGTTCGCCTCTGACTCTGCAGCAGCTCGTGGAAGACAAGATGAGGATGAAGTGTGTTCAGTCTGCTTCATTCCTTACAACTACAGTGAAAATAACCTCATTTATCCACCAGTTTGTTTTTGGTTTTTTTGCTAGTCCTGAGTTTTTTCTGTACTAAACTAACTCCTCTCAACGTGGAGGGGCAGCATCTGTACTCTGACTCTGTCAAGCTTTACAGTGACGATCACATCACTGCTACATGAAGGCTGCAAGGACTTTACTTTGAGACAAAGAAGTTGAAACATTTGAAAAACCTGAATGACCTGAAATCACAAGAGGTTTTACTGCAGGACACCCACTCCTTAAGATGTTTCCAAGTGGGTGAAGATGGATGATGGGGGGCAGAGCCTTGGGGCACACCCGAAGTGAGAGGGGAGGCCTGGGATTTCAGGGTTTGGAAGTAGATAAACTGGGAATGATGTCAAGAATATGAGGGGTGTGGTTTATGCCAACAGAAAAAGACAATTAGTCGTGCACAAAAATGCAATGCCTTTGTAAACCGTTATTGACGTCACTAATTATGTTAAACCTCAAGCAACTTTCTTTGTACATTTTGATGTTTTTAATTCTATATGGTTATTGTTTTTGTACTTTTCGTCCTCCTTATCCTCTTCTTTTTCTTCTACTCATGTTTTCGTCACTCCGCTCCACCTCAGTCTCACTCACTCTATAGAAGTAATGTCAAATTTCAAATGGTTTATACAAATATAAAGCTGGTTTGCAAAAATATAATAAAGTTGAACCACACCTCAAATAATGTGCTCCATCTTTGATAAAGATGGTAAAATGTTGAACATGGAGACAAAAAGGGGTTTGAAAACAAAGACAAAATGTTGTCAATTTTTGGGAGAAGAAAGAGAAGGTTTTGGTTAGTATGACTCACCGTTTTATAAAAACCCTTTCAGCACTCTTTGCTGCCACCAAGGCTGCTTTAGTTTCTCCATTAAGCTGACCAGCTGTTCTTTTCTTGACATTATTTTTTTCATTTGTAACTTTTGAGATACTGATGAAGAAATAAAACATGTTAATACATTTCTACTGGAAGAAATCAAAAACAATTTTTCACATAACAACAAAAGTAATAGTATGCCACTAACAATACTTTACAATGTAGAGTCAGGGTGTGACAACTAGTCTAGGAATAAATGTAGAACAAAACTTGGAGCGGAATTTAAACAGAAAACAATGTGTTTGTAAACCTTTTGGCAACCAGATGACAAGGCATGAAATCAGGGATTGTGCAGCTTCTGACTGTCACTGATGGGATTTATTGTCCAGCTGACTTTAAATTATTTTGGCTTGACCAGCTGGCTCTTCTTGAGAGAAAATCATGTTCTCTGCTCTTTATAGATGGACGGATGGATGGATGGACGGATGGTGTTTAAGACAATAAAACATGCTTCTTGATGATCAGGTTTATTGAAATAATTTTCTGATTCCTTGTGATTGCTTTTAAAAGTCATTTGTTGGATCATGCTAAAACAAAATCAAGCAAGCAAGAAAAAACAACAAAGAAAACAAGACAAAAGACATAACTTTTACCTTAGCTGTTTTCATATTTTCTTCTTCTGAACTCAAACACTGTTGGGTAAAGAAGGGGGATAGTAAAGGTCCCATTACCTCAGAAGAAGCTAATGGTTTTAGTTCTCCTTCTTATTAAACATTTTAAATCACTGTTTACATCTGTTTGTCTCGAAATCACAGAAGATCAACATTTCTGAACCATGCACTTTCATTTAAGCGTACCATGTCATGTAGCTTTTGCACAGTATTCTGTGAAGCTTTGTTTTTCATATTCAAATTTCCCCAGGCTCGTATTATGTTGTGGTGCAGAGATAAACCAGAATTGCAGGATTGAAGGCACACGGCTAATTCTATTTCACATTTCTTTCAGTCTTTACATCTTTTTTTTAAATGATGTTCTGTTCAGGATTCAGACTCAATCTAGAGAGCATTAAGAGCTCCACGTTGTTGAGGAGTTCTGAATGTCTCACACAAACGGGCTGATGCTCGAGCCGTGCACGCTCTGAAGGTGACTTAATGTTGTGTGAAAGCAGCTGTCACAACGCTAAAGGATCAGGATAATTCAAGTAGACACCATTAAAATGCAGATGTCCATTTACTTATGAGGGAGCCGCTGCTGGAAATGAATACAGAACACAAGGATCCCAGTGAAGCGGTGGTGGTGCTCCAGCCACCGTCCTGCTGTGTCCAGCTGTGCAGTGATGTGTGACGATACAGCTCTGCCTAATGCCTACAGTTAGAACAACTTTAGTTGTTGAGGACAAGATTGACCACGAAGAAAGAATTATTTGAGGACTAAAATGGGAATATGCTTAGTTTAGCTTGCTTCACAGTCAAATAGATAAAGATCATCAGGATTTGCTATTTTGGTTCAGTTCTCTTAATCTTTCAGAGTCACCTCATCATCCTGCCTCAGCCAGTACTGCCCTCACTCTAATGCACTGGACGGATGGATGGATGGATGGACGGATGGATGATGGATGGATGGAGGGATGGATGAATAGATGCATGGTTGGATGGAGGGATGGATGGATGGACGGATGGATGGATGGATGGATGGACAGACGGACGGATGGATGATGGATGGATGGAGGGATGGATGAATAGATGCATGGATGGATGGATGGATGGATGGAGGGATGGATGGATGGACGGATGGATGGATGGAGGGATGGAGGGATGGATGGATGATGGATGGATGGATGGATGGACGGATGGATGGATGGAGGGATGGAGGGATGGATGGAGGGACGGACGGACGGACGGATGGATGATGGATGGATGGAGGGATGGATGAATAGATGCATGGATGGATGGATGGATGGATGGACGGAAGGACGGAAGGATGCATAGATGATGGATGGATGGATGGATGGACGGACAGTCGGACGGATGGATGAATGATGGATGGATTCTAAAGGTGTGATTTCATTGACAATAATTTGTGTGTTTTGCTTGTTGTTTGCAAAGAGAAGTCATGCACAGCCCAGCAGCAGCTGTTTGCGTATAGACTTTGGTGAAGTCTACTCAAGTGGTTTATTGACATGTTGCATGCAGATGTCATTATGTCTGCTCATTCTGTTATAAGCTTCTACACATTTATAAATTTCCAAAACATCTTTGACTATTTGTGTTTTTATAGCGTAAGGTAATAAATATTCCTTTGAAAGAGTGACCACACACCTATTTGTCCTGTTCAGCTCCAAGCTCATTTAAACCAACCTGCTTCTGTCAACTCTTGTCCTCATTTACTATTCACATTTGCATTTTAAAATCTGCCTTTCTTATTTTTACACCACTAACAATTAAATTGTTCATTTATGATTTTTATGTTTACAATCCTTATAATTTTGAGCTATGAAGTGTCTTTCTTTTGATTTCTTTTGTTTGTTTGATTTTCACTGAAGACCACACACCCCTATCTGTACCTCAGATTCTGGTCTTTGACTGTTTTTTAAAATTGAACCAGGAAACACGGCTGAGGTCATTCATTAGATTTTACTGGTGTTGTTCGTGGACTCTCCCTTCTAAGAGGACCTCGAGGATCGACCAGCTTCCTCCTCTGTGGAAGCGTTTACTGTGATTACGCGTTCAGTCATGATTTTCTCCTTCATCTACTCAATTCATGTCAGTTCCTGTAAGCCTTTTGAACACTGTGCTGTGTCTGTTTGTCTATAAAGCATTGTGTTTTTTTTTTAATAACTTACCACTGCAAATTGGAGAGATGTGCTCAAACATGACCTCTGAGCTGCTTCACATCTGCCAAAAACCACAAACAAAAGAGATGTGACCATAACTAATGCCAGTGCAAACAGCTAAACGCAAGCAGCCAAAGACAAATTCACATCATGGAGACAAAAGGCAAAGCAGAAAAAGAAATGAGCATCAACATCTGTTTATTTGTTTATCCTCCATGTAAAGATAGAAGGTAAACAGCACAGAAACACACTCAACAATAAATGACGGCATATATAGAGAGGCTCTGATAGTGATCCGAGTCCGGTACCAGGAAAAGGTTAGGGTTAGGATACTGGTGCGATCCAAGCGATCCAAGTCCCGGTACCGGACCACTACTGATTTGTGACCCAGAGGTTGGAACCCCGGATTTAATTAGAACTGCCAGCACCTAAAAAAAACAATGAGTTGGGGACACCCAAAATGTATGTTTTTGATGCTGAAGGGTTCTTGACTGAATGTCAATATGTGACAATTTGGGAATAAAAATGTGTTGCAATATGTTACCAGTGCAAGATAACATCGGGCCGTCAAAAGCAAAAATACAAAATGATCTGGCGGGCCGGATGCAATCTCCCAGCCTTTACTTTAACACATGAGTTAGAGCATGAACCTCACCTTCATGACCATACGAAGCCAGAACGTGATCAGCATGCTCCTCCCCTCCTGGCACGGGGGTGGGCGTGGAACCATTTGTTGACTCCTTTTACTATGTGTGAGTGCAGACAGAACGCCCCTGCAGCTACAATCTGCTTAACTCTACTGCTCGTTGGTTGGTCAGTAATGCGTGCTGCTTGGTACCCAGAGCTCTGAACAACTTTGATCCAACTTTAATTGAACTTCTGAATAACTACAAAAAATGTATCAGTTTTCATAACCAAGATTTTAGTCTCTCATTTCCTATCAACCAACTCGGGGAGGCTAGTGGAGGCCTACCTCAACACCAAGAAACCCCAGAGATACAAACCACAAATGGAATCTGTAGCCTGGACAGTTTCTGCTCCAGGAGGAACCCAGCACACACTTTGGGCATCTGGGATCTGCCCTTTTGTGGAGGTGTACTGTGGCTTTGTTTGGTTTGTTTTTTGGACATGTTTTGAATTGCCCTGTCAGTCACACTATTATCTGAATATGGTAATACTTTTGAGGACTCGTTTAAGGACCTAAACTTAGGTCAGGGGTCTGCAACCTTCATCACCCAAAGAGCCATTAGAGTGGATTTCTTACTGAGCCAGGAGGAGCCACAAAGTCTGACTTCACCCCTTCTGAATGAGTGTTACTGTTACCATCATCATGTATATATTAAACTGTTTTTTTGGCACAAATAAAAACATGCACATATAGAGAAAATGTTGTTTCTTCCAAATGAAATAGCATATCACTTCTGACAGAGGTTTACATGACTTCCTTTCAAAAATAAAAGTCACCCTGTATCCCGTAGGATGTCAAGATTACAAAGCAAATATAGTAGTTGGTATCTTAGTGCCAACAGTGATTTAAAAAGTGTATTCTACTATTTGTGGTGCATCTCAGTCAGAAATCTGTAACCAAAACTAAATCAGAGCTAATTAAGCAACTTTTATTTTTTTTAACCATAGGCACCGTTAAAATCCTTGAGTTTATTCAAATACAGAAAATCTGATATATAACCTGGTGCACCTTAATTCTGGTTGTGTTTTTATTCTTCATTAACCAGAGAGCCACAATGAAGGAATTAAAGAGACACATGTAGCTCTAGAGCTACAGGTTGCAGATCCCTGACTTTGGTCTCCTACAAACACAAACTTTCTTCTGTCCAGTCGAGTCTCAGAAATCTTGGGGTGTTGTTTGATAAGTCCATGTCTCTGGAAGGCCACTCAAAACAGTTAGTAAAAAACTGTTTTTATCATCTAAGAAATGTGGCCAAATTAAAAAGTATCTTGTCTCGGTCTGACCTGGAAACTATTATTCACGCTTTTATCTCCTCTCGTTTAGATTATTGTAACTCTCTTTTTACTTGTTTTAACAAACGCTCCCTGAACCGTCTTCAGCTCGTCCAGAACTCTGCAGCAAGGCTTTTAACAGGAACCAGTAAACGGACACACATCACTCCGATTTTGTCTGATTTACATTGGTTACCTGTCAAATTCAGAATTGATTTTAAAATTTTACTTTTAGTTTTTAGAGCCTTGCACGGTCAAGCCCCAACGTACATCTGTGACCTTTTAACCCTGTACTCTTCGGCCCGATCCTTGAGGTCTTCCAGTCAGAATCTTTTAAGCATCCCAAAAACCCGCTTTAAGACGAGAGGAGACGTCTCCTTCCAAGCTGTTGCTCCTCGTCTCTGGAACTCCCTCCCACTGCCGTTGCGCCAGATCAACTCCGTTGAGTGTTTTAAATCCCAGGTCAAGACATTTTTATTCAGGAGAGCTTTTAGTTGATCTTAGCCCTTGTTTTATCATGTTTTACTGTATTTTACTGTGTTTTTAGTTGTTTTATTACTGATTATTGGTTTTATTCCCCTGTGTTTTCTGATTTTATGTTCTTATGTTAAGCACTTTGTGATCTGTTCTGTGAAAAGTGCTATAGAAATAAAGATTCTTCTTCTTCTTCTTCTTCTTCAAACAGCTGCCACACTCGACTGGGTTGTGCATGACTTCTCTTTGCAAACAACAAGCAAAACACAACAGTTTTTGTCATTGAAATCATATCTTTTGAAATCTGCAAGTCTACAAATATTTTAATGAAATAATAAGAAAGTATAGTTTTGTGACATCTTCATGTGCTGCTCTGCAGTTCACACCTGCAGATGTTTCCTCTGCTGCAACCTCTGGTAACTCATCCTTCTGTCCGTCTGTCTGTTCATCCATTGTCTCTACTCACTATTTGCCTTTCGGGGGTCACAGAGTTGCTGGAGCCTTTCCCAGCTACCCTTGGGCAAAGGTAGAGAACAGCCTGTACAGGTTGGCAGTCTGTTGCAGGACGTTTATGTCATTTAGTTTTTGCATATGATAAAAGTGCAAAAAAATAAAAACAGGAATTTTTTACTATATAAACCCTCTACCAACTTACGGGTGGAGGCACCTGTGGTTAGAGAGTGGATGGAGGAAGGCAGTATGAATTTCACCGGATGGAAATGTAAAAGGTACTGCTTTGTGCTGACGTTTTGTTCAGGCTGTAAACTGATGGTGACTGACTGTTACTGCTGTGCAAAGTGTTCAATGTTTCACGTGTAAAGTTTCATAACCATGACTTTTGAAATAAAAAAAGAATGTTTGATGTTTCACCTTTTACAGAATGATTTACAAAAGAATAATTGATGTAATGAGGGCACATTAGAAAGAAAGGTTTTGTTCCAGCAGAATTCTCTCCCTCTCAGTTTGAGACTTTTGAACCGACATGAAGGAAAGATGCCGGATCCACGCTGATGGAGGAACAGGGAGGGGTTGGAATCATCTCACATCTCCACCTTAGGTTAGTGGATCTGCAGCAGAGGCTGGACATGGTCAGCGGTTTGGAGCCCCCACACCGGAGGTGGTTCAAGCTGCGGGTGCTGCTCATCCTCCCATGTCCTGATGCCTTCAGGCAGTCAGGAGCCAGCAGCTCGTCCTGGCTGCCACCCCCGCTGGGCCTCCAAACACAGCAGCAGCTCCCTGTGTGGAAGCAGGAAGACTGAGGCTGAATGTTCATCCTGACCGACTTACAGGACCCCTTCAGATCAGCTGATTAACCCGTGTACTGGCCTGCTGACCTTTGTCCGAACTTGCTTTCATTGAGATTGCAATGACTCATCTCTCATTTGTGAAACTGCAAATGTTCCTGCTATACTGCAGTTATGCATTATTGACCACGTGTTGTTTTGAGAGATGAATTTGGAGCATCATGAGCATGTGATCTACAGGCAGTTAACCCCCTCCCCCACCCCCACCCTCTAGTGACTTCTCAAATCACATCAGAGTTAAACCCGCTTCAGTGAAATGAAACCTCACCTTAGCCTCTCATTCATGGAGTTGATGTGCAGGTCATCTTTCATGAACCGGTTAGAAGCAGACAGAGGCTCATTTTCAATGGGGGCAGACACCATCCAACTTTCTGAGGCTTCAGTACATTTTGCATGAGGGGATTTATAATTTTACTCATTAGTTGGGACATCTGTTTGTCCCCAGCTCCCTTCTCTCCTCCTCAGAGAAGCACTCAGATCAAGAGCCTGTAATTGAGGCTGGCTGCGATGGTTCTTGGACTCCAGGAGGGAAATATTAGCAGAACTAATGCCAGCTTTACGCCCAGCCAAACGTTAATATGCTTGAAGGCAGTGACGGGTAGAGCCGAGGGATGCTTCCTCCGTGTGGATGCAGCTCTGCCTGTCAGTGTGGGATGCTCTGACCTGCAGCTTTACCTTCTGTTCGGCCTGCGTTGCGTGCTCGTGTGGTTTTTAGTCGTGGGCTTTCAGTGAATCCGACCATGAAATGGTCTGTTCTTCAGCTCGATCTGCACCCGCCTCTGCTTGATGTTCTCTGTCTTTGATCGGTTACTGTGACCTTTGCAGCCTCGAAAACTCTGAGCCAAAACCTGCTTTTTTAAGTACTTCAGACAGAAATGGGACTTGACAGAATCACAACTAACCCTAAAACCATCACAGTTCCACATGCTGAAAGATTCAACTGATGCATAGCGAATATTACCAGACGCAGCAAGTCTGCCTATTTAGTTTGACCTTTCAATGATATTTGAGCGCCAGGATATAACGATCCAGAGAGTGGGAATTTTTAGACATTCATCCGAAACTTAAAGACGTGATATGAGGCTACGAGCTGCACGTGTTAAACTTTCAGTCAAGTGGCTAATGGGTCAAACATTTGAAGGAAAAAAAGAGAAAAAGAAAAAGTAAATAGGCCAGATTTGACAGGTTTCCCCATTTAGGCTCCAATTATTTACCAGCATGAGTGACTCTCCTTATTCCCAAAGCAGCACGGCAGCGATGAGGGGAGCTGACCTCTTCCAGGTCGGACATGACGTGAGGGGAAAGTCTTTGTGGCCCTTCAGATCCTGTTAGGCCTAATGGCCAATTAATGGTTCAGAGAAGAGGTGACTGTCAGCTCGCTGGTTTGGGGACTGTCACAGCAGCAGGATAACACGCCACCTTTGGCATCAGGAGGAACGCTGGCTGCAGTTCAGCTACTGCAGCACAACCCATTTCTGACTTTCTTTTCATGATAAATCAGTAAAAATGGAAATGTGGATCCAGAGGAGAGATGCTTTTCTGTAGGGCTGGAGATTGATAATAATTCACAGAATTGATTCAAATCTCTTTTTTTCCCCTGGTTCTTTTGATCCACTCAATTCAATTTGATTCAATTAAGTTTTTTGTTTACAAGGTTTACACATTTAGACACATTTGTTTAGAAATACATTAATAATCAACTATATAATTTGAATATATTCATATTAATCTGATCCAGTTCACATACTGTAAATGTATCAGTGAAATAATGAGATTGTTAATATCATCCAGTGTTACATGGATTCTCTAAAGGAGAAGTTCTAACTAAAATGTTCAGATCATTAACATTGGAAACATTGTTCTGCTTCTCCTGGAGGACGTTTGAGTTTGACCACTAGGTGGCGATAGTGCTATAGCAGTACACATTATTCCATAAGAAGACGATATGAGGAAACAACAATGTTTTAGACCAAAAATGAGATATTTCCTTAAAAGAGTTTGGAAAATTCATCCCTGTGAGTTTATAAAGATGTTCATTTAGTCAGAATGTATGTTTAGGTCAACTGAGCATTAGCATTAGCTCTCCTATGGGAAATTCCATTAAACGTTAGCATCAAGCTAGCGGACTTTGGCTTTATTTGTTAGATATCTATTTTTATGGATTGATTATTGATCTATTAACCTTAAATCGATTCATATTGATTAAACAATTTTATTAACCCAGCCCTACTTCTCTGCAGCATTTGAGCTAATTATCTGATCCAATGATCAAATGAATGACAAATGGAGCAGCTGGAAACAAAACTCAAGACTGTAAAACCTTCAACTTCTGCATAAATACATGTTCTGAAGAAGTATTCTTATTTCTGACATGTTTCATTCACCTTGTAGTATAAAGGTATCAGAAAACCAAGCAGCAGTAGTAGAGGAACCAATGACACCAAACATGTGCTTGTATGTGTTTTGTCTGAGTGCAGAAGTGTTGCTTTGGTGATTCAACATGCTTCACAGCAAAAACAACACAAAACATAGCAGTCCAGAACCAAAGAGAATGGAGCAGGAGCACAAGCTGAGGCCTGAGGGCTGGTTTTATTGGGCATCAGAGGTTTCTTTGAGTGCTACAGGGCCACATTTCAAACTGTTTATTGACTTTATTTCTGCTCTGAGCTTCAACACGAGTCACAGATGATGTTCCACACAGAGACGTTTGTTCACACATCATGCTTGCTCGGATATTTAAATAAGTCCGTGACCTAAAAGCAAATGTATGATAGTGGAAATGTAGTGAGGAGGTCAGACATGCTCAAGGAATTCAAAAGTGTTTGTGCCAATTTAACCCATTTTCTCTTTATCTCTACTTTAACCCTTTAACAGCAGAGCTCCAGTGTTTATTTTCTTTGATTTACTGTAACTTTTCAACCGTTAACACAATAATTCCAGTAGATTCTGAAGGAGAAAAGCGGCTTGCGTCACCGGCAACACCTCAGGTGTTAAAGGGTTAATAGGGCACATCTCACTAAATAAGCTTTCACTGAGAGTTTCCATTCATCATTTTATTTTTACATTTTAGCTTTTCAGTTGTTAAAAAATGTCCCTAAAGCTTTTTACCTTCAGTACAACACTCAAATACACCAAAATCTAGAACCTTTAGGGGGTTACAACTACAGAAATTCCCAGCCAAGAACCCGATCCAATTCTAAGCTGTCCTGGAAGGCATTGTGGGTAGTCTGGAGGCTCCTCCTGCGGCATGCTGCAGACTCTGATGTGTGGCAGAATATTCCCGAAGCCTGAATGCTGCTAAGGAACTGTTAACTTGATATTAACACCATCATTCAAAGTGAATTCTGCTGCAGATCAGGACCCCCCCACCACCACCACCACCACTCCTCACCCCATCCCCCAATACACCAGAGTTAGTGTTTCAGCCAAGGAAACAGAAAAAGCATCAAAGTGTTTCAGCTGCAGAGGGACAGCAGAAGGGAACTCTGTGTTTGTGCAGAGAATGCCACAGCAGATTATTGTTGAGTTATTAATAAATCCCAGCTCTATGCTTATGCTTCAGTAACGTCGAAGATTAATGGAAGTTTAATGATCCTGCTGGAGAAACTGGATATTGTGACATTAACAGTTTTACATTTGACATTTTCAGCAGCAGTCCCCTGATAGTGTTGTATTATTCATACCAAACGCAGGTAAAAGTCCCGGCAGACTGTGTGTGTGCGGCTGAAAATTCAAACTTATTACGTGTTGATAGGCTTGTTAAAACATTTTTCTGCTGTTAAAAAGCTCCCCCCTCCACAGGTTGAAGCCTTTCAATAAACTGGGCGGAGGGCCGGCCTCTGCATGCCAACGAGCTGATTGAGAGTCAGCTTCGCTGGCGTATCCATGGGTGGCTGTTCGCTTAAAAGATCCATTTGAATTCAGAGCGCCTCAAAGCGTGTCCCTCAGCTATATTTACAGATTGGATAGCAATCAAATGGGATCCTTTGGGGGCGATGAAAGAGAGGAGGACACAGCGTGAGAGAACACACAAGGAAATGAGTCCCTTATTGAGTTTCATGCTTCCCACGCAGAGCGTACAGACGACCTGAAGTAATGTGTTTTCAGCTCTACATGCTAATGCTTGGGCTGATGTGGAGCGTCCTGCACTGTGGCTGTGTCATGCATTACCAGGGATTGTTAAATGACTCTTTGCAGCTTCATCCTGTACTGCTCCTCATTTTTCTGCATGCTCTTCTAGTCTGGTCAACCTTTACGAGAATTTGTAGTGGCGGCTTACCGTTACTTAGTTACATTTACTTACGTAACGTTTTAAAAGAAAAAAAGTATTTCAGCAGGCAGTTTGCCCCATCCCTGTTTTCTGAGCTTTAGCTGATTGGTTTGCTCCTCCACCAGCAACAGTGACCACATTCCATCATTTTGACCTTTAACTCTACACCTCCATGGAGCTGTTTGGGGCCATAAATGTTTGAAACCAAAATAAAACATTATATATACAGTGGTGGACAAAAGTGTTGGTACCCCTCAGTTAAAGAAGGACAAACCCACAATTCTTACTGAAATCACTTGAAATTTACAAAAGTAACAATAAATTAAAAAAAAATTGAAAATGAAACAATCAAAATCAGCCATTAATTTTGAACTGTTGATTAACATAATTACTAAAAAAAACAAAGTAATGAAACAGACCTGGACAAAAATGATGGTACCTCAATAAAAAATTGAAAACTATTTGACCAGAGTGACATGATTCACTCAGGTGTGTCCTTTAATCTACATCACAGGTGTTTTATTTATTGTTACTTTTGTAAGTTTTGAGTGATTTCAGTGAGAATTGTGGGTTTGTCCTTCTTTAACTGAGGGGTACCAACAATTTTGTCCACGTCTGTATATATATATATATATATATATATATATGTTTGGCCAAAAAATGTAAAATGTCCAAAACATTTTGCTGTTCGAAAATAAACGTAATTATTTTCAGCTTCAAATGTTCAGGGTTTTTAGGTTTCAAAACTCATAGTTTCAATTTCAAAACTTTTTTTCAGTTTCAAATCTTTTTTTCTCTATATACGTTTCATATATACGTTTCAAACCTTTTGGCCCTGTTGTGGCGCGTTGGGGCGGGGATACAACGAAGGACCAATCAAAATCGATGAGGGTGGTAACTTCAGTCCCGGTGCATTCACTGAGTCTGAGAACTGTGATAATTACAGTCAGACAAAGGCTGTTTAGTCTGTACTATCATAGTCTGAAGTTCTCCTAAGATGGATGTAAAAAGCAGAATTTTATCACGTACAAACCGTGCGTCCAAAACGCTGTTCTAGCCCGTTCAAACACCAATATTTATTTCAAAATGTTTTACTTGGGTTTCAAATATTCATGGCCCCAAAATATTTCCATACACCTCAGATTTTTGTCACAAATCCAGTGAAACATTCTCTTTCTCCATCCCAGCCGAGTTCATCGGGTGTGTGTGGGGGGGCTTTAGACCACAGCGAGTTGTCACTGGAATTTTATATTGGAATAAAATTCTTTTTTTTTTTTTTTTTAAATCCACATCTATGATCAAAACTATTTAAAGGCTAACAAAACCCTACATCAACTTTTTTTGCCTGTTGAACTCTATAACTGTGAATGTGCTGTCTGTTGGTCATTACTAAATTTTTAACAAATAAAATAAACATGTTTAAACCTTTTAACCCTTCACTTGTTTAATCCTAAGTGAATCTTAAACACAAAAAATCGAACATGCTGTAACTTTTCAACGATTAACCTTTTATTGCCTAAAGTCTCAAATATGCGACAAACCACTTTGCTTCTAAAATGACATAATTGTAGCATCTACTAAAAAGCAAGAAAAGCTATTCTTTTTTTCTTTCATAACTGGAAAGAAATTCAGGCGTACTAGAACTACATTGATTGCGTTAATTAAAGAATTACAGTAAATCAAAGCACATAAACACTGGAACTCCGGTGTTAAAGGGTTAATTCTTAAAAAATCTAGTCAAAACCCGTCTGTGTGCTGCCCCCTACAGGTTGGATCAATGTATTACAACTGAATGTGTGATTGGTCAAACCATTTAAGTCCCAGTCATTTCAGAAGTCCCACATCATGATCTGCAGCTCCAGTAATGATAACAGTCTTGTTCAGAAGCCCCACCCATCTGACTGGATTTTCTAATTTTGGCTGTGGGTGAGCCTCCAACTTCCCTGTTTGGTTACCCTTCAAATAATTTAAAAACTATAGGACTTCAGCTGGATGGGATTTCATCAATAGTTTGGACTAACGTGGGTCACAGCAGAGGTTTTGCTCTGTCGTATTTTAACAGCTGAGAGTCAAAACAAACTATGATAAGAGAATTAAATTCTTTGCTGTGAAAGTTTGAGCTTTGAAACTCTACCAAGTTTTGCTGATTTTTGGTTTTGTACAAAAAGTTACAGCAGGATGAATCAATTTCCTGACCATCACTGTCTGACACTCAGACAGTTCTGTCTTTTTAATAACTCTGAGTAGCAGCAAAAATACTTCCAAAAACTTGGTCAAGGATCTTGAAGTTAAACAGAAGGGCTCGAGTCCTGTGGCTAGTCCAAATTCTTGACCCAAAAGTCTGCAAGAAGAGATGTCTTTCAAACATCCAAACCACTCAGGATCTTTTCTACAGTATATTAATATTCTAGAAAAGCTGGAGAGGGCATGAGATGAATGATGGTTTGAATGGTTGAAACTGGCTTGAAGGACACTGAAGATGTTTTTAAATGATAAAGCTTCTCATTGCTTCTATAGTACGTGTCAACCTCCGGGTAATTCTATCCGACCCTTCAGATCATTTTATTTTATTATTATTAACAGCCCTTATTGGACCTGTAGAATTTTGACGAAATATATTTTTATGGAGGGTAAAATATTAAAAGTTATTTAAGGTTTAAGTTGATTTATTCTGGAAAAATATCCCTGCGTTTTTATTATTCAGAATTATGTTATAAAGGTTTTAAAGTTTTAAAATTGGAATTCTGCTAGTTTTTTGGACTATTTTGGCATTTACTAAGATGTTTTAGACTATTTTGAAGTTTAACTAATGTTTCAGCTACATGCCAGCTGTTTTGGCTAATTTAGGCTTTTTTAAAAAGTTTTTTAGGCTATTTTGGAGTTTAGCTAATATTTACACTCCGGCTGTTTTTGTCTAATTTAAGCTTTCTTCAGTTGTTTAGGATATTTTGAAGTTTAACTTTTTTTTCAGCATCATGCTAGCTGCTTTGGCTAACCTATTTTTTGTATGTTTTTAAGGCTAATTTAGCATTTAGCTAATATTTTATCTGGTTATCAGCTTCAGTGATTTCAGCTTCAGTGTTTTTAGCTATCAATTTCAGCATCGTCAGCTATCATCATCAGCATCTTCAGCTATCATCATCAGCATCTTCAGCAGCCAAATTCAGCTTACTGCATTCATACTAGCATTATTGTAGCTACGGTATATATCTAGTTCATAATTATGTTAAAAAGTTACACTTTTAAATTTTAAAAACGTAGTTTTATTGTGTTCCATAAATGTTTATCCTGTTCGGTCCGCGACCTAAGGGGCTTTTTGGATTTTGGCCCCTTGTGCGATTGAGTTTGACACCCCTGGTCCATTGTAATCAGGAGGAAACCTCTCAGCCTCCTCCTCCATAACAGGGCTTTCTGTGGCCTTGCTCCTCTTCTTGACGTGTCCACACTCTGCCTGCACAAACCCCATCATCTCAGCTCTCTCTGGCAGCTCCTCCTGAACACCGGCCTCCTCGTCCTGTCCGTCCTGCTCCTCATTAAAAGAACACAAACTATCTTCTCAGAGGGATGCTGAAGTGTGGGGCTTTAACTGCCACCGTGCCAATCTCCAGCAGTTCCACACCGCTGAGCAAGGATCACTCATTTAAACTCAGGTAAAATTGTTTTTTGCAAAAGAAAAGTGGGGGGCTGCCGACAGGATCAAATGCTTTAGTAGGTCCTAGAAATTGATATTAACCTGTGACATTTCTGGATCTGGACGGATGAGGGGGTGTGCAGGCTCGTGTGCACAGCTGAACCTGCAGCCCTCACTGTGAGGGTTTCATTTTATGTGTTTGCATCCCTCCTTCATCAGAACACTCTCTTTTCCTCCTCTAGTTGAGTTGAACCTCGTTTCTTCTCACTTTGTCTAGAGACTGTTTGGATCTGAGAGAATGACTTTTATAAAAGTCAGAATATCCATCTTCCACTTACAGAATGTCAACATATCACTTCAAATCCAATATTTACCCCCCCAACTAGGTATGTCTGAGTTCACATTCAATGACTGTGATCCCCTCAGCAGTAATCCCAGACCTTCATTCTGCTCCACAGCTGACGCACAGAAGATGTTTTCTCGCTTCTGCGATCGCCATGAATGACAAGAGAGTCATTACTGCACGAGTCCAGCTGCGAGCACGGACAGAGTTATTTATGGGCTGCAGCCAAGGAACGACTGATAGATAGAGGGAAGAGATCCGTCTGGAAAGATGACTCAGAGGAGGGAAAAACAAGACGACAGGAAGACTGTGATTATTGTGTTATTGAGGGAAAAGAAGGAAAAACAAACAGACTCCAGGGACTGGAGGAGCCACAGTGTGCTCCCATTCTCTCTACAGTACCTGTCAGTTTGTATGTCAACAAACATGCAGAAGAACATTTAAAATCCACCATAATAATAACCAAACCTGATGGTTTTTGTTTTTCCACAATCTGAGTAGATTCAGAATTGATTTGATTTGTTGTGATTCCCCAACTCGCACAAACTCAGCAAATGCTGAAGAGTATAAATCACAGTGCTGCTGCACTAAGCTTTAACATGTGCAGTACTGGCACATACATTTGACATGTCTACTCTGCCATCAGGGCTCACCACAGTGACACATATATGTGAGGTGAATTCAGTTTTACGACAGAAGTCCTTCCTAACCAAACACTCTGCATTCAGCCGGACTTGGGATGCCCTTTAAGCCAGAAACTAAGACAATTATTCTTGAACTACTAGTGAGATGTTCAACCAGATTTTCTCTCTAACTCCTTCCCTCTCAGGAAATTCAGAT
>NC_050521.1:3582577-3585442 GCF_002922805.2 Oryzias melastigma | reverse complement strand
ATTTTCTCTGTCCTGTTTTGTGCAGTCTTCCGTGGCTCCTCCTTACTGCTCTACCCACTTCCTGTGCTTCCTGCTGGAGGATCTCACAGCTGCATCCCATCAGTACATTTAGTTGTTTGCCTATTTAAGTTCCCTTGGTTTCTCTCTCTGTGTTGGAGCGTTTTGTGAAGTTCATAGGTTTTCTTTATCATGTTCTCTGTAGTTTTTCTTTACCAGCTTCCCCATTCAACTATGGTGATTTATCTGTTAAGAAAAAAGAACATTAAATAAATCTGATTCATCCTTCTGTGTCTAAGCCTGCTCTGCATTTGGGTTCATGAACTCTAGCCGTAACAGTGGCCTTTTTTTGGAAAAAAATGTGTGCTTTGTGGAATTTAGCAGTTCTACATCAATTATGAAAACAAGAATGATTTATTGATTTCCAAAGGTCTGAACATCTCTAAGGTGACTGTATGTGATTTAGGTCTGTCTGATCACTGCTGTGTTTTCTGTGAGAGCACAATTCCAGTACACACAAATGTTTTGAGGGAGGAGATCACAAAACGGTATATAACTGAAAATACTAGTGAGATGTTCAATCAGATTTTCTCTCTGACTCGTCCCCTCTCAGGGGATTCAGTCAACGAGCTCGTTAATAACTTTAATTCCAACATGTCAAATATCATGGATAGCATTGCTCCTAGTAAGGTGAAGGTGATCTCTGGTAGGAAAAAATTTTCATGAAGAAATTCCATTCTGGTAAAGAACGGAAAAAGAGAATGTCGGAAATCTGAACGCAGATGGAGAAAATCTGAACCACAGGTAGATTATGACATCTATAAAGAGAAATTTCACTTTTTATAATTTACAACTGAGCAATGCAAGGAAGTCCTATTTTTCTGACATTATTACCAAAAACTCCCATAATGCTCGGGCCTTATTTAATATAGTCGACAGGTTGACAAAACCCCCTGTGTCAGTGGCACCAGAACTTTACTCCACCAAAGCCTGTAGTGACTTTGCCAAATTCTTCAGGGACAAAATCAAAAACATTAGACAAACAATTGTTTCACCAACTACAAGTTCAGGATATGAACCCTGTCCACTAGAAACCAGCATAAACCCAATGGCTCAGTTTCAACCCATAAACAGTAAAGAACTGCAGGACATTCTATGTCAACTGAACTCCTCCTCCTGCTGTCTGGATATTCTACCCACAAGCTTTTTCAAAAAAGTTTCAAAGATCCTGGAACCAGCCCTGCTCCAGATTGTCAACTTGTCATTAACATCTGGTGTTTTCCCAGAACCACTGAAAACAGAAACCTCTCCTAAAGAAGGACAGTCTAGTCCAGGGATCTGCAACCTTCAACACTTAAAGAGCCATTCAGGTCCATTTCTTACTAACTACAATCCAGAAGGAGCCACAAACTCCCTTTTAATAAAAATAAGACACTCGTTTATGTTTGTGCTACTGGAGCTATTATGATAAACATGCTGTTTTTGGAATAACTTAAACATAAAAGAATGAATAGATATTTTTTTGTTTTTTTTTTTAATGAAGTAGTTGATAATTTTTGTAAGAGGTTTGCATGACATCATTTCAAAATAAAAGACACCCTGTATCATATTTGATGATCTAAATGCAGCAAATGTATGTAGTGTCATGTCAGCAGTGAAAAAAATGTTTATATTTAAATAGATCTGAGTAGAAAACATTAAAATGAAATAAACATACTTTTTTAGTCATTAAAAAAGATAGGTGTTTTAAATAGGATGAGTCAAAACACAAACCCTTTGTGAGCATTTTTAACAGCAGGCCCCACCTGCACAGGAGCTGCTTGAGGCTTTTTCTGCGTGTGCTATGACAGTCTCACATGGCTGATGGACTGCTGGTTAAGCCTTTAACACCGGAGGCGTCGTTGTAGACGCTAAAACACAAAATCTTTAACATACTATAACTTCAACCATTAACACGATCAACGTAATTCCAGTAGATTCTGAAGGAGAAAAGCGACAATTAAAAAACTAGAAAGCTAGAAAAGTTGCATTCCCTGCGATAATGCTAGTGTGAATGCCTTGAAGATGCTGAAGCATTTTGCTGAAAAGGTTTTGCAATTTACTTTAATAGCTGGAGGGATTTGCTGAAAATGCAAAAAGCTATTTGCAAAATGTTGAATTTGCTACAAGACTGGAAATTTTGTTAAAGGGGCCCTACCATGACAATTCTACTTTTTGAGGTTTTAGTGTATTATGCTGTTCATTCCTCTCTATAAAGAACCCCACAATCTGTATTTTGATCCCTTCATGCATTTAAGAGTAATCCTCTAAAAACCTGCGCAGTCTGCAGCAGCCCCTCCCATACCCATGAAAACGAGCGGGTGGAAACGTGCTGATGTCAGCATGATGTGAACCACCCCTTCCAGGAAGAATTTGCTCTCACAGCTCCGCCTTCAGACTAACACAACACTTAATTTCTCCACTGACCTAGTGGTGATCAGCAAAAAACTTTCATTTTAGATGCAGAATACAGTACATCTTCCAGGTGTGTCCTGTCCTGAATAAATTCCAGCTCAAACAGGTGTTCATTACTTTAGACGCGGGGCTCCTATAAGATCCGCCCCCAACACCCTCGGTCCGGTACAGCCGTGAAGGAGCCGCGTGTGTTTGAGTTGTGAAGCAGCGTAGCGATGGCCAGGCCTACTAAAGGCAGATATTTCGTACGGGCATCCATCTTTGAAGAAGCTTGGATTATTTTTGTGGGAGAAATGCCGACACGCTGCTTTCTCTGGGATGACGTCATGAAATGGACGGCAGCAGACGGAGCTTCAGGAATCGCGCTTTTAACTTTCTGGAAAAAACTCACGAAAAATAAATAATTTGTTTTTT
>NC_050521.1:3509139-3581855 GCF_002922805.2 Oryzias melastigma | reverse complement strand
AAAAACTGACTCAAATTAAATTAGTCAAAAACAGTAGCCTGTTGCTAATATAGAAGCTAAACTCTAAATTAGCCTATAAAACCTCAGTAGAAAACAAATTAGCCAAAAACGTTAGCATGTTCCTAAAATGTTAGCTAAACTCAAAATTTTTGAAAATTACTATAAAAGATTGAAAAATAGACTATGAATGTATTTAAAGGCTTGTATCTAATCTACTTAAAATGCTTATGAAGCATTCACACAATTAGAGTAAATCAAACATAAACACTGGAGCTGTTGTGTCAAACGGTTAAAGGCTGCCAGCAGCGATTAGAGATATATTTTTGATCAACTTTCCTCCAACGTCTTCTGCTTCAGCAGGATCTGTCAGGATCAGAGGAAGCTCTTCTGCTAATGTGTTACGGTGTAGACTGGAGCCTGACCAGAGAGCAGCTCCTGCTCTCTATCTGCAAACGTCAGAGAAGATGAAAACACCTCCGTCTCTTTCCTCAGAGCTTACACTCATGTTGGAAGTTTTCTCTCCCAAATGTGTTAAATTCCTAGAACTGCTTTTAAATTTATTCAGGCTTTGAAGACGTGTACGAAATAAGGGAGAGAAGCAGCAAAGCTGTAGAGTTCCATGAAGTTAAAGAATTTTATTAAATTACAGCCTCACACACGTGTGGGGAAAAGAAACGCTCCAATCTTAATGAAGCACATGAAGTGTGAAATTCATTTTAGCCTGAACAAAGAGGAGGGAATGTGCTCTTCATCCCAACAGGCCCTCGACCTTCAGCCGCTGTTACCTGCTCGTCTGCAGCTTCTATTAATCTTTCTCTCACTTCTTGGACTCTGACAGCTTCTAAGTGAATTGTCTTTTCGGGGTGTCCAGCCCCGCCAGGCCCAGACACAGCCTGGTGAGTGCTTTGACATCTCCACTCTCCTCAGCCTCACTGTTGCTGCCTTCGTCCAATTTACCATGAAAAGAGTTCAGACAGTCTTATAATGTGACCCTCACTGCCCGACACTAGCAGCTCCCCACACGCAGGCAGCAGCTATCTACAGAGGCCTGCTGGCAGCCTGCTGCCCCCAGATAAGGACGCCCTCAGAGAGGGAGAGCCCCACCACATAGCATTCCATGGTAAAGAGCACCCCCTGGTGTCAGAGTGTGGACTCCCTCCAAGAATTAAACACAATTCAAGTCTGTTCAAACCTGTAAATCAAAATAAAAATACAGAATACTGGATTTAGTTATAAAAAAGCTTAGTGGACTGCATGGTGACACAGTGGTTAGTGCTCCTGCCTCACAGTGAGAAGGCCCTGCTTCAGAGGTCTGCAACCTTAAAGAGTCATTCAGGTCCATTTCTCAACAACCAAAACCCAGTGGGAGCCAAAAAGTCTTCACTCCCCCTTTAGAAAAATACGATTCTGATTTATATTTATATTTTTCCTAAAGACATGATACATTAAAAAAAAAAAACTTTTTTGTTTTTCTATTGGCATAAATAAAACATCAACACAAAGAGAAAATAGATTTTTTTAAATATATGAAATAGTTTATAAGTTTTGGCAGAACTTTGCATGATTTCCTTTCAAAATAAAAGAATAGTCAATGCATGTCAATGCAGCAAATGCACTATGAAGTGTAAAGTCTTCAATGATAAAAAATAAAAATAAAAAAAATGTTTATTTGAACGTTTCTGGTGAATTTCAGCCACAAATTCATAAATATAACCAACGAAAACTAAATCAGAGCTGATGAAGTGACCTCTACCATACATTAAAACCACTTTAAATCCTTGAATCTTTTCATAAATAGAAAACATGATTCTTAAACCAGTGGGTTATAACTTAACGTAGCTTTAATTCTGGTTACTAACAATAAAATGATTTTCTGTGACAAATGAAGCTCAAAATTAAACTGTGTCAGTATGATGTTGATAAACTACAAAGGATTGGTGGAGAATTACAGCTACCAGCTACAACTACAGATTATTCCACAGTGTCCCTAGGTTTGTGTGCAGGTGTGACTGTGTGCCCTGCGACCTGTCCAGGGTGTACCCCACCTTCGCCTAACAGTAGCAGGAAAAGGCTCCAGCAACCCTATGAGCCCAAAGGGGATGTGGCAGGTTAAGAAACTATGGAAAAAGGCTCAGTGTTTCTGAAAGAGAATGCAGGAGGATCTCCTTGCAAACAAAAACATGTTTCACTGTTTGAGAAAACAAACCAGCTGTAGTACTGGATTGTGCCAGTCATCACTGTGTTTTAGACTTGTTCAGGAGTCTGCAACCTGCAGCTCCGGAGCCACATGTGACTCTTTTACCCCTCCACTGTGGCTCTAAAAAATGTTTTAAAAAATGTTGAAAAGAACTGTATAGGAATAGTAAGTGAGTAGTAAAGTTTTAAAGAAAGTAAATTAACTTTATTCAATTCATTCACAAACAGTTGAAGGACGTTATGAATTCAACGAGGATCCTAACAACGGTAGCCGTAATTCTCCATCAATGCTTTGTAGTTTATCAATGTCATACTGACATATTTTAATTTTGAACTTAATTTATCACAGAAAATCAATTCATTGTTAGTAACCAGAATTAAAGCTACGTAAAGTTAAAGCTCACTGGATTATAAATAAGATCTTTATTTTTGAACAAATTCAAGGATTTAAAGTGTTCCTCATGGTTTTAAGATATGGTAGAGGTCACTTCATTAGCTCTGGTTGAGTTTTGTTGGTTTTATTTATGAATTTGTGGCTGAAATACACCAGAGACATTAAAATTAACTGTTTTTTTGTTGTCATTGATGACTTTCCACTTCCTACTGCATTTGCTGCATTGATATGATCCTGGTGAAGGCGTAGAACATTTTACAGCAGCCTTTTGGAAGTATTCACTCAGTTTTTGAAGCTGGTTCAGTTCATCCTTAAAGTCTCCACTCACAACATCCCATAACGACAACCCAGAAGAGTTTTTGTCAACATGTAGCTGATTCTTCAAGTCTACCAGTTCCTACAGCTGAAAAACATCTGCCCAGCATGATGCTACCACCCCCATGCTTGACTGAGGGAGGGGGTGTTTTCCAGGTGGTTTACGTCTGTGTCCCGTTTCCAGCTCTGAACCATCTTTTTAGATTTTTGGAGGGCTCCCCTCCCACAGTCAAAATGTGACCGTCAGGGTCCTAGTCATCCGCTGACAGAGTCTCTTCTTTTAGACTGCTTGCGTTTGAATTCTGGCAGATCTGAACTATTTATGGATGAGAGAAGTCTCAGAAACATTTCTGTCCCTTTCTCTGGGTTTGGGCCTTGAAGTGTTCCAGTGACATCATCTGTCCGTGGAGAACCTCAAATGGACTGCTGGGGGGGCCTCACATGTCCAAGAAGCTTCAGAAATGTCTGAAGAATGATCATCGTATTAATGAACATCTGAACCTTAAAGCCTGTGAGACTCATGCAGGTTCATAGGAATTTTGATAAGATTATAAATGTGTATTTTTCTGTTCAGTGTTTAGTTTGTGGGACTTTGAGGACAAAAATAATAAATGTATTCCACTTTATAACAAAGTAGAACTAAGGAAGAACACTGCTTTCAGAATGCTAAACAAATCTGAACATGTGATTGTGTGCGAGACCCTCGTCTTCAGGGATGTGTGCGACTCTGCATTGTGTGTGAGGCTGATGGAACCATGAAAGGCTGCAGACCACAGCGCGCTCTCCTGTTGACTTTAGATTCAACCAAACTGAGAGAAAGCTGAAGCTCTGAGCTGTTACAAGTTTCATGAAGAACTAAACAGAAGCTTTATGATCTTCAGCTTAAGCAGTAAAATGTCGATTTGTGTTCATTTTAATGAATTTAGTACAGCTTTTTTCAAAAATGGTAAAGTTGATCCAAACCAGAGGAAGCAGAGACTCTCCTGAAGGTTTGATGGCAGAAACTGCAAACAGGAGATCTGAGTGATGGAGGAGAGCAGACCTGGAGGAGAGTGAATGTTCTCCATACGAGTCTCACATTCCTGATCTTCCTGCAGAACGTTTTGCTCTGGTTTGATGGCACTGCAAACACAGCAGCAACACTCACTCTGGCTGAAGTCTCACAAACAGAATTTTATTTCTAAAACAGAAACCTGCAGCTCTCAAGATGAGACAAGAAAAGGAAATCAGGAAAAGACTGAAATGGGTCTTTTATTCATTCTGACACAGCGTGGTCACATAGAAAAGTCTGAGCGGAGAACCGGCCCAGTCCAGTCCATCCCTCCTTCCAACACTGACTGGTATCAGGACAAGAGAAGAAGTGCATTTAAACCCAGATCTTTCTGCAGTTTTATTGATCCCCAGCTTCATATAAACCGGATGTTGAGGCATAAACATATTACATTTGAACAAAAATATAACCAATATTTACAATTATTGTATTAAAAATACAAAACAACTGATACATACTCCACCACTTGTCTTTTTAAAAGACATACAGGTTAAAGTAGTACAAGAAAGAATAAAGAAAAGTCATCACGAGCTAAATGTACATTTCTTACTGACATCAAACGCAGCAGCAGCTCTACCCACTACACTTATCTATCTGTACTCTGATACTTTTTTGTGCAACTTTGATTTTTCAAACATGACGGGCCTGCTGACGCGCACATGACCCTCAGAGAGAATGATTCATGTCACCACGTATACAAACAAGTTATTAACAATCCGCTGCCAGTACAAAAGATGAGGGTCACAAAGGAAATGTTAGCGGGCCGTCCAGAACCGCCTTCATGGTTCTGCCCAGTCTGGATCAGAGGCTGATCAATGTGATCAGAACCTCTCAGGGCTGACAGAACTGAACTTCATCCATCACCTTCTCCACCGGAGTCGAGGAAAAAAAACGACCTCCAGTCGTTTGGACTGACGGGCCGATCGGGGGAAGGCGCGAGGAAGAGCGGCAGCCTCCTCTTCCTCTCAGTCTCAGAATGACAACAGAAGCAAAGGGAAGAATTGTGACTAAGGCATTTGACTCCACCAATGTCTGATTGAATACTGCTGGGGGGCGGCTCTGTGAACGACATGAAGACTGTCTTTATAAGGCGCTTGGACATTCACAGCACTCACATCTGTCAGGGGATGCTTTTATTATGAAGGGGCAGTCTGTACAGGAAGTGGTGGATGTCACGTGACCTCTGAAATGTGCGGCAGCCGGGCTGCTCCGAGGGGGGCTTTGATCGCTCCGTGTGCTTCTGATAGAACATGATGAGGGGTCTCCGTGGCGGGGGCCCTGCCGCCATGCTGAAAGTGCTTGGACTGGAACTGCATTGGTTCGCACGCGTGCACGAGAGGCCGGCGTGCGCACACCTGTGGATTCAGACGTGAGATAACACTGGATTTTAGGAACTCCTCAGTTCAGGCAGAGCCGGGCTGACCTAGAGTGCAGTCATTGAAACGGGGAGGGGGGACAGAGGAACGGAAGTGCAGATGAAGCAGGACACTTCTGCATTAACAGTTTGGGGCGCAGGTTAGAGGGTGGGGGGGTCCATTGGTGCAGAGACATCTGTGTGGTTGATGGTGAGGGGCGGGGTCGACACCAGCCCCCGCTGGGTTTGTGTTCCAGGCGCCTCTACGTGGTCTCTGGCCCTCTCCTCGGTTCTTCACAGTATTTTCAGCATGCAGGGTTCTCCAGCCCCCCATGATGCTTTAAGGCAGGGGGGGGACGAGTGGAGGAGGCAGGCACGTCTGTCCCTTCAAACCGGGTCACTTTAGACCAGCAGGACTTCAAGTTACTGCAGTTGGGGGGGCGGGGTCAGACCGCTGACACCTGCTCATCCTCTGTGGGGACAGACACAAAAGGGGAGGAGGGTTACAGGGGGGCAGAAATACAAAAGCTCCAAACAACATCATCCAGTTTCCCATCTGACTCCTCCCTATCAGAACCGTGAGGCCCGTTTCAGCCGCCAAAGACCAAACCTAACAGAGCTGGTCTACAGGAGAAGCGGATCTGGACTCTCTCTGCTTTACACACCTGCAGGTGCCTGACACTGTCATTATCATCATCATCACTAAATGTTTTAAACAGTCCCCCCTATTGGGACCAGCCAGTTTCAACATGACCTTCTCTTTTCTGTCCTTCACTGGAGCTTCACAGGTGAGGTCCTGAAGACCCACCTGCTCACTCCCTCATCAGGGAACCTCAACAACTTTACGTTAATCTCCCACGTGTGTCACTCCTCTCAGTCCAGCGTCCCTCACTCAGCCAGGACTCGGTTCTGTTCCAGAATGAAGTACATGAAACCTGAATCCTACAAGAATCTGCATCTCTGCAGGTGAAGAACACCTCCATCGACGCCAGGAGCTCCATGAAGAACCTTCAGCTTCACCGCATTTCACAGAGCTCTGCCTGGACCTGAACATCCAGAATCAACCCATTCATGAGGAGAATGCTTGTTTCCATGGAAACAGGTCTGTTCTCTCAAAAGTACAGACCATCAACGAGGTGATAAACCGCGGAAGGACAGAACACTTCTGTAAACAATAAATACACACTCTGTTTGTGAGTCCTCGTGCTCAGACTGCCGGAGCACGTGCACGTGCGTGCGCTCCGGCATGGACATCCCTCCAGCAGCAGCCTGAGGCAGATACTGCAGTGGAGGAGGTGAAGAAGAGGAGCAGGGTTGGCCCCCCTCCCGCCGTGAGTCATGCATGCGTTCCCCCCGACCTCTCATGTCACACGTCCACAGGTGTGGGTGAGGGGGGTGTAAGGGGTCGTTCTCTCATGCAGGTGTACTGGAGTGGGGGCAGACCTAATAAGTTGCTGTTTACCTGCCTGGTGCAGGGGGGTCTGCCAGCTAACCCCCCACCCTCTCATGGTCTGGGAGTCTCAGCTGTGTGTGCTGGCACCAGTTTGGCTGACAAGGACTCACCCTCCTCCTCCTCCTCGGGTTCCTGCTCCTCAGCCGGTGAGCATGTGCGCTGGGGGCCGGCCCCCCGGTGCTTGGAGCCCTGCTGAGCCTGGTGGGAGTCGGGGGACTGAGTGACCATGCGCGAGCGTTGCAGAGCTGTGGTGTAGTCAGGTGGGCGGCGGCCTGAGTGGGTGGCTGTGGATGTGGGGGCAGGCGGAGGAGGGTGCTGGCCCTCAGAGAGATCAGACATGGTCAGGGCGGTGTAGCCGGGGGGAGTTGGGGGAGGTTCCCGGTAACGGCCTTCCTTACGTGCTGGAACAGAGGAAAGAAAGGCTTTGACCTCAGAAAACTGTTTAAATGTCTGAACTAAACAACTCAAGTAGACTCGGTCGACTGACAAGGTCAAAGAGGGAAAATGAGGAATTCTCCCCCCAGGCTCACTCTGCACCCGGTGTGGATGCTGGAGCGGTCTAGCTACGGCACATGACTCACATTGGCTATGGATGGCTGCAGCCACAGGCTCTGCTGCCGACCTCACGAAACTCCAAACTCACGCGATAACCCCCCATTTATATAGGAGGTACAGTAATGCCCCCCTTATTTCTGGGGTTTAGGGACCAGAGACATCCACGAATACACCAAATCTGAGAATACAGAGCATCCCCCATATCTGTCTCACCCTCATGAAAGTGTCTTGAGCTGTTGGAGTCAAAAATGAACTTATGAATCCCCTTATATGAGGAGAAAAAAAAACTGCGAATACGTGAAACAGAGAATAAAGAAATGCGAATAAGGGAGGGGGACACTGTACTAGCACACACTCATTCTGCCATGATTTTGACATGAATTCACAAAACTTCGTCTTCATACATTGTGTAAGAACAGAACTTGTGTGAATACTTTTGTCTTCTGTATGATTAAATGTACATATGTGACTGTGTTACACGTTTCGTGTAACAAGTAGGGGAGACCGGGGTTGGTCGTCACAATGACATAATGCTTACAACACGCTGAAAACAGCGAGCATAGTTGAACATAGGTTTTATTTTGGAAAATATACCAGATGCACTTTACACTCGCTCACGATTTACGGTTTAGGTCGTTAATAGAGCCAACTTCACAAAAAGTCCTCCGGATTGGCTCGGGGAAAAAATTGAAGCCAATGATACTAATACGGAGCACCGGAGAGGTCGGACCGCAGAGGCCGGACCGCAGAGGCCAGACATGATTAGAGCTGCCACAATTAGTCAACTAATCGATGACTAATCGACTAATAAAATAGTTGACGACTAATTTAATAGTCGATTAGTCGTTACATTATATTATATGGAATCAGAGTGTAGTAAAGCTGAAAGCTATAATGACATTCTGCTAGCTTTTTGGGTTTTATTAAGGTTTTTAGGCTAATTTGGAGTTTAGCTAATATTTCAGCTACATGCTAGCTGTTTTGGCAAACTTAGGCTTTTTTTAAGTTTTTTGGGCTAATTTGGCATTTAACTAATATTTTAGCTGGTTATCAGCTTCAGCGATTTTAGCTATCAATTTCAGCATCTTCAGTTATCAGCACTAGAATCTTCAGCGTCCAAATTCAGCTAACAGCATTCACACTAGCATTATTGCAGGTAATGCTACATATTGTTGGGATTCCTCTCTGCTATGCTGTGGGTGGAGTGTTTGGTGGCCTCATCAATTACTCAGCTGCATCCAATCTCCTGCTTAGACTCCAGTATAAAAGCCCAGCTTCTGCTTCCACTTGCTGCCTGATTGTCTGTGCTCCTAGCCCAGTTAAACCAAGCCAGTCTGCACGTCAGCTCAAGCTCCAAGCTAGTCCGCTAAGCCAGTTCTGCTCCCTTCCACATCGGCTCAGCCCCAGTCTCGCCTCACTCCTGGACACGAAGACCTTCCAACAATAAACTGAAGCTTAAATCTCTTTGCCCGTGTCTGCTACGTTGATCCTCCAGTCTCGCTCTTCACCACAACACATATCTGGTTTTTAGTTAGTTTAAAGATGGTTAAGATGTGTGTGTTTTACATCCACTTTGTGCATAAACCAATTAGTTGACTAATCAGAAAAAATAATCTGTGATTTGTCGCCTATTAAAGTAATTTCTGGCAGCACTAGACGTGTTTGGATGCAGTCTGAGTCCCTCTCACACTTTTCAAGTTGCGCTCCCACTCCGGCGGCCGCATTAGAGTCAGAACGGATGCAGTGTGAGCCCGGGGTTAGGAGCAGTGGTTAGCAGTGAGAAGGGGCAGGCTTGGAGCCGGGACAGGTTTTGTGACCGCAAAAAGGATGTTAAGAAAATGGATGAATCGATAAATTGTTGCAATAAAACTCACAGAAAAGTGGTTTGTTTCTAACCACAACTGAATCACTGAAATGATCTTAACTGGTGTTAAATCCACATGTCCCTCCATAAGCTGCTCTTACCCCCCGCTGTGATGGGTGACGGAGTGGGCCGGCAGAGCTGCTTGGCCTCCTCGGAGCCCGTGGAGGTGATGCTGCTGGTCTCTGCGTCTGCGTTCACGTCCTTCCCGCCTCTCCTCTTGATGGTTCCTGTGTCTCCTTCTGAGTCCTCCCCCCAGTACGCCGCTGAGGATGACGAGGAGCTGACAGACGCCCAGCTCCCCCTGGTCTGTGCTGCCCACAGAGCAGCATGACCCCCTAAGCCCCCTAAAACCTCAGGTCCTGGTGGAAGTCCTCCAATGCCACCCCCACTGCTACCTCCACCCAAAATGAGAGTCTCCCAGCTGCGCCCTTGCTGCATGGTCTGGATGTTGTCATGGGAGCCGGAGGAACAGGAAGTCCAGGAGCCGCGGCCGCTGTCTGCAGCATCAAGAGAGACGCGGTCCCCTTGGTCCTGGGTCAGTTCCTCTGAGCTGGGGGAGGACAGCACGGTGGGGCAGCCGGCGTAGATGCCCCGACAGTCCTGCATGGACGAGTACGACCTGACACAAGGCAGAGGAAGGCTGAGCTCAGACCCCGTCAGGTGAAGGACAGATGAGCGCAGGACTCGGAGTTCTCACCCCAGGCTGTACTGGTCAGCGTCAGTGGTGGCTCTCCGTTCCATCCGAGGACCGCCGGCGTGGAACTCCCCCCCTCCCCCGGAGTGCCGCAGCCTCCTCTCCTCCTGAGTCATGTCGAAGGAGGAGTTACTGACCAGACTGGAGCGGGATGAGATCTCACTGTGTCCAGAGTCTGAGTAGGCGTCTCCTATCCGGCCGTAGCCTGCGGAGAAAGAGGAGAGCCTTCAGAACCAACAGAAGCCGATGCAGACAGGACGGGAACGCCAGGAAACAGCTGAGGTTCATGGGTAATAGTTCTGCACGTGAGCTGTGTGCTTTCTCTTTACCTGGTTGATCTCACCTGTTTCAGCATTCATCACCTACTGGCCCACAGTCATTCTCCTCTGATCGTTCACATTATCATTATTATGTTATGTCAATATTATGTTAATGTTTATTTCTGCCTTCAGAACCGACTATGTAGTTCACTTTCAGCTTATCCCTTTCGGGGTCCCCACAGCGTAACAGCACCCACCGTTTCGCATCAGTGATTTGGCAGAGTTTTTTTTACGCCGGATGCCCTTCCTGACACAACCCTGTACTTGAGGGGCACAGGGACCCAGTTAGGCAGCAGCGTCAAGGGTCTTGGCTAAGGACCCAATCTGGGTGGGGATCAGTGGACAACCCTGGGAATCGAACCCAGGACTCCTGAGTGCCAGCCCTTCACCTAGCCCACTGAGCCACCCAGCCGCCTTCAGAACCGACTATAATGGTGCCAAAGTTTTCAGTATTCTTTCAAGGATACTACAGTTACTTTAACCCTTAAACTCTCCAACCAAGACAAAATCTCTACAAAAAAACTATTGCTTTCATTATTAACTGTTCTGTTGGTAATATCCTATCACTATTATAATTATCTTTTGAATTAGTAATGGTATTGATAAGTATTTATTTCGTATATTTGTTCCCTTCTTATACATGAGTCTACTGTGACTGCACCTCAGTTCACTGTCAAAAATCTTCTCTTACTCTGTATTTTGTATGTTTTTTTAATTGTTGATCTAAAATCCAGAATCTTTCCTCTGGTGTCTGTCGAACCCACATTACACTGTTCAGTCAGAAGAAGCTGCACCTTATTTCAGCTTTAGGCTTGTGTGACATGTTGCAGTTAGGGCTGACGGATAAAACAATAACAATATGTATCGCGATAGAACTTTTTCTCGATAAAGGACTGAGTCTATGGCGATAGACTTTTATTTTGAAGGGTCAGAAATTGACACTCTGCAGTTGCGAGCATTTTCTCCTCTTTGGCGAATAAAAGTTGGAGAGTTAGTCGTCGCGTGGTGAGTAAATATGAGCATATAATTATTTATATTAATTAGCTCTCATTTTGGTAAATTTTTTGGACCTCTCCACTTCCTTGTTCTGTGTAAAATGTAAACAGACAGACGCTGGACACCACACCCCCGCGGTCACTTCCATCTTCTCCGTGTAACGCTTCGTTTCGGGTGATGAAGCTGCAAAACATTTGATGATTTTTTACGGGATCCAGTCAGAACTGGAAGACAAACCAGCTGGACTTAAGGCAGCAACCAAAAGTTTAATAAAAAGTGTTGATTTGGTGCCCGTAGTGTAGAATTATCATGAAGCTAATGCTAAAGCTAAGCTAAACAGCTGTTACGTGCGTACCCTGTATGTAAACACGGACCAGTTTAGAGTCAGACAATATTTTCACTGACCAGACTAAATACTGATAAATACAAGAAAATGTATTCGTATGACATTAAATAAAATAAATAAATTAAAAAAACAATAGAAAAAACTTTTTTTTTAAATATAATGACAGAATTTAATCTAGTGGTTTAGGTTAGTGGTCTATTTTATGTATGTTCTCTTTGGAAACTAGTAAGCTTTTGCATGCATTTTCAGCATAGTTATTTAAAAAACTAGTTGCATGATTTTCAGTGCATCTGTTCTGTAAAAGTATGACAGGAAATGAATAATTAAATGTAAGCAAACTGCTGATGATCAGATTTCTCTTTTGATCTACAGGATGTTCAAATTTGACAAATCTAGTTATTTTGTTGATATCATTATTGCACAATATGGAAAAAACCTATATTGAGATATAAAAAAATTCCATAGTGCCCAGCTCTAGTGACAGTCATTGAAGGGAGGAGACAAAGCCATGCAAGGCTGCAGCCACCAGGGGGCGCCAGCGGCATACCGTGGCAAAGCCAAGTCTTTTCCTGCATCTTTGGAGGGGTTGTGAGATTATTGGCTTACCCTTCTTGGGTGAGCTTTGTGGGGAGGTGGGGGGGGAGGAGAGCTGGGAGGAAGCGTTGGACACTGTGTCCTCCGGGGGCTTGCGGTGCCGCTCGCTTCCCTCCTCGGACAGAGACAGGATCTTCTTCAGGGACTGGGGTGAACTGGTGCCTGTGGACACCAAAACATGAGATGAATTAGCATGGGGGGTCCTGAGATAGAATCTGTGGGGCAGAGATGTTACAGAGGAGCTTTGGGGGGGCTCTTCCTCTCACCAAACGGTGGCAGATCCTTGACCGGCACTCTCTTTCGGGAGGGGTGCAGGGCCACAGCGGGGACCTGCAGAGCCTGGTTCCCTTTGGCCAGCTGGCCTCTTTGCTGGCTCGCAGCTCTGGACACCACCGGAGAAGTGTCTGGTCGCTTCCCGCCGGTATTCTTGGGCACTGAGCATTTTCAAAAGAAATAAAAACAAATGATAAATCTTTCTGTTCTGCAGTTTAAAGAATGGGATGACCTGCGTGTCAGAGGGTCTGCAGTATGACAAACTGTTGACTCTTTCTGAGCATCAGGCTCCCTCATAACCGTATCATTGACTTCAGCACTCTCCAGGCCTCAGAGAGCTGGCGGGTAAATGTTTGTGTGACCCTCACGTGTGCTGATGGAGGCTTCACACTGCAGCGACAGCGTCTGCAGACTCTCCTCGTTGGTTTCTAGGCTCAGGTTGGACAGGTACTGCTTGACCTTCCGGGCCATCTGCGCGTCCTCGTAAAGCTTTTTGGCGTTCAGGAAGGAACTGCGCCGCACCCGCTTCTTATGGCCGCCCGTTTGATTGACGTCCAGCACCGCCGCGTTGGCACTGCCCTGACTGAGAGACCTGGTGTAGGCACATGAACGGCAGCGCCAGGAAAAGAAGAGGACAGGCATGTACTTAATAAACGCACTGCTGTAAACACTGGGGGGAGTGGGGGGGGTGTCAGACTGAGACATGCAAGTATTTCTACTCATTCCACACATTCCAGAAGCAGAGGGAGGAGGGCTGGTCCAATAGCAGAGGAGCAGGGGGCGTGCTAAATTCAGTTTACATTTCTGTGGCCTGACTCAGTCATCAGAGTTTAAAGTTAAGTAACATGTGGTTTCAGGACTGATGTGGGGACAGTTTCAGCTAAAAATACCCCTGTATTCATTATTATGTCATTCAGACATATCATTACATCAATCTTGGTTTTAATCTGCTGCATAATGAGAGGAATGGTTGTAAAAAACATGAATTTTTTATGTGAAAGTTCGGAGCAGAAACGATGTTCCTGATTCAGGTAACCGTTAACGTGCCTCCATGAGCTCCCCATTACAGCACGGGGGGGCAAACTCAATCACACGAGGGGGCAAAATCCAAAACACACCTTAGGCCATGGGCCGAACAGGATCAACATTTATTGAACACTCTAAAACTACATTTTTAAAACTTTAACTTTTTAACATAATTCTGAATAATAAAAAGGCAGGAATATTATTCCAGAATAAATCAACTTAAACCTTAAATAACTTTCAATATTTTACTGTCAGTAAAAATATATTTTGTCAAAATTATACAAGTTAGAAGTGGGCGCAAGATAACATCGGAATATTAATAAAAATGAAATAAAATGATGTGGAGGGCCGGATAGAATTATCACCCAGGCCTTGACTTCGACACGTGTGCATTACAGGTTTTCCACTTGACCACAAGAATGTAAAGCAGGAATAAATAATGTTTTTCTGACAGGCAGACTAGAGCTGGAAGACGGGTGAAGGTCTGAAGGAGGCTGCATGCTCCGACACCTGTGTGTGTGTGTGTGTGTGTGTGTGTGTGTGGGGGGGCTTTGATTGGTCATGTTCGGGTTAGTGACAGGCAGGTTAGTAGAACAGGTCAACTCAAACTGGTAAAGAACAAGGAGGCGTCAGGAGAGCAGGAGGGACGTTCTGCAGCAGTGCAAAGTGTCACCTACTTACCCTAAACTTCTCCATTTCTTCTTCCTAAAGGGTGGGTGCCATGGACAAAGAAGCGTGGAGGGAGGGGGGTCAAAGGGTGTATGAGCAGAAAGAAAAGAGAGTAGACACAGCTTAGGACAGAAAAGACCACCAAGATCACCAAAGAGAACCAATTTCACCAAAGAACCACGTGAAAATCAGCAGAAGGGGATCAAACAGTGACACTACGGAGCAGACATCACTGGACGAGCAGACGCTCCTGCAGGAGGGGAACCGTTCTGGAGGTTGACAAGGAGGGGGTGCAGAATCGGCTGACCCCACACAGCGGGCCGCTTCCTCACCTGGTCCGGAACATGAGCGCCGGGTCCATGTTGACAGAAGCCATCCGACCCACATGGCGGATTTCTTTGGCAATCATCCTCAGCTTCTCAAAGTTCACCAGGCCGTCCACTTTGGAGTCATTTCCTGTTGGATCGAGACGGAGATGCAAACATCAAACTGCAGCATGAAGCTCCGATATGATCAGCTGAAAGTAAAAGCAGCTTCACCCAGATCCACTCTGATTACTTGACCTTGTTCTGCAAAAATGTGACTTTAGGTCTGAAGATCAGGTGAGACAGTTTTAGTAAAGCAACGATAGAGGCTTTAGACCACATGTCATGTGTCAAGGCCCGGGGGCCGGATCCGGCCCTCTGGGTAATTCTATTGGCCCTCCATATCATTTTATTTTACTGTTATTAATCGTCTGATGCTATCTTGTGTTTATTTCTAACTTGTATAATTTTGGCAAAATATATTCTCATTTAGAGTAAAATGTTGAAAGTTATTAAAGGTTTAAGCTGATTTATTCTGGAATAATATTCCTGCCTTTTTATTATTCAGAATTATATTAATAAGCTGCAGTTTTAAGGTTTAAAAAATTGTCATTCTGCTAGCTTTTTGGACTATTTTGGCATTTAGTAAGATTTTTTAGGCTGTTTTGGAGCTTATCGAATATTTCAGATACATGCTAGCTATTTTGGCTAATTTAGGCTTTTTAAAAATGTTTTTAGGCTATTATGGAGTTAGGCCAATATTTAATAACATCTATAATCTAATATTTACATGTTAGCTGTTTTGGCTAATTTGGGATTTTTTCAGTTTTTTAGGCTATTTTGAAGTTGAGCTATTTTTCAGCTAAATACTAGCTGTTTTTTTGTTGTTTTTTAGGCTAATTTAGCGTTTAGCTAATATTTTAACTGGTTATCGGCTTCAGCATTTTCAGCTATCAGCTTCTGTTATTTTAACAATCAGCTTCAGTGTTTTTCAGCTATCAGCACTAACATGTTAAGCGTCCAAATTCTGTTTACAGCATTCACACTAGCATTATTGCAGGTAATGCTAAATATCTAGTTCATAATTATGTTAAATAGCTACGGTTTCAAAGTTTAAAAATGCAGTTTTAGAGTGGTCAATAAATCTTTGTAACCGTTAAAAAACAGAAGCATGCATTTTGAACAGCATGGCTGTGAACGCTGCTCCGTCAGCACGCTTCAAGCTCAGTTTGTTTTGTACCTTCGTGCAGGAAGGTCAGATCCTTCTTGATGACTGGAAACAGAGGGATGATCGGTGGCTGGAGGTTCTGGTTGTTCAGAACGTTCCGGTACTTTGCCATATTCCTAGACGGGTCAAAGAGGTCCTGCAGGTCCCCAAACAGCTTCTCATACTTGCTGGGTAACTTCTCCCATGTTCCCCTCAGTCTGGACACTGGAGCTAAGTTCAGGCCGCTGTGAGGAGAGGGCAGACGGCAGGCTGACTGACATGTTTTCCCAGTTACGGTTGAAGAGAACAAAAGAGAAGGAGGCGAGGCCGGCAGACTCACCTGATGATGGCAAACATGGAGCTGAAGTTCTTACACTCTCGGCAGTGTAGGGCAATCTTGATGAAATGCTTGATGATCTTCATCCGCTTGAGCTGGTTGGGCTCCCGCGTCACCTCTGTGGCCACCCAGAAGGTCTCGTGGTTGATGGCTTCCTCGAAGCGCTTCAGGCTGGCAGAGCCCGTCTTCGAGCGCCGCTTGAACAGGTCGTCGATGTACTCTGTGGGCTCGATGGCGCAGAACAACTCGAAAGCTCGCATGGAGAGCTGCGTGGCCACCTCCACAGTGCTGAGCTGCAGCAGGGAGATCTGGCCTTCTCGTAGGAGGTCCTGGGCGTCCTCGTCCGAGCATAGCGTCTCCGTCTCCATGTTGCTCTTCAGGTAGTATCTGAGGGAGGAGGAGGTACAACAGAAGTTTGGGTAGTTTCAGAATCCACTACATGTGGTTGAAGTTTAATCTGCAGGTAAGGGTAATTTTGAGCAGTGATGTGCTGGTTTATGGAGAGAAGATAGACTCACTCTGATTTGTGCGTGCCTGATTCTTGATTTGTGCATAATTAAATTGGGTCCTGAGTTCCAATCTCGTGCCAGTGATTCATCTGTCCACTGGTTTGACAGTATAAATCCTTGAAATTAGGATTTGTGCGTATGTAATTCTTGATTTGTAACTAATATATAAAAATATTACAAAGTACAAAAAAATACAATTTACACATGCACAAATTACAAAAGATTGAAATTAATTACAAGCACAAATCTTTAAAAAATTACGCACAAATGGCTTGTTACACACAGAAAACTCACAAAGACTCTTCACGTCTCAGAGATTCATCTGTGAGTGATGCATTTAAATGCTGGTAGGATGATGGGTCATCAGTTTTCTCATCAGCTGTTTTAAACTTGGATTGCGAATTTTATCTGGTGAAACTTGAAATTTTCTCTTTCTTAAACAGATATGCCCAATAACTAATATAAAAAAGCCCAAACAAGCATTTTTTAAACATTTGTCTCCTTAAAAATTAAAATATTTCCCGGAATTGATTGCTTCCTCTCTCTTTTTTGAATTTCGTAATTTTTGCACTTATGCACATAATGTATTTTATGAGTTACATAAGGGATCATATCTGACGAAGTGTTCATTATGAGAAATTAATGGACGACGCGGAGGCCTGAACCGTCCAAAGTGTGGTCACTTCTCATAATGCACACTTGGAAGGGCATTATTCCACTTATACCATGGTCAAACGAAATACATATTCAATTCATATTTTGTACTTTATTCTTGTTATTTCCTCCCCTTTTTAACCCACACCCAGCAGCCAATCAGAATTGAGCATTTACCACGACCACGGTATAAAAATCAAAGCACAAATGGGGGTGATACTTATTTCACTCCATACTGGTTCAGGTGGGATTACCTGCCGCTCAGTTGAATCCTGTCAGCCAGTTTTGAGAGCTGGTCAGGTAAGCGGCGCTGCTTGATGACTCCCTCCGGAGTGACGGACACCTCACACAGCGAGTACGCCTCCGGGGCTGCAGTCAGAGCGAACTCCCTGATGGCCTGGACCACCACCTCCTTAGCCGTGGTGTCCTTTCCAATCATGATGTACCGCGACTGCTGGTCTGCCTTGAAAACCCGAAGCACTTGGTCTGACATGTCTGCGGGGGGGACATGCTGTTAGCACAGACGCTGGACAACAACTGTTCACATTGGATTAAGAACACCCCACACCACTGAACTCCATGCTTAACCCTCTAATTCAAAGCACCCCCAAGCTTCCCAAAGCTCCACCCTGCAGGCTGCATGAGAGCTGCGAGCACACAGCACCAACACAAAGTACTCACTCAGAAGGACCGGTACTGAAACAGAGCATGAGGAACACGGGTCAGGGTTTCTGTTCCCCTCCACATTTTCTCTACTCAAATTTGAACAGCATCCCTTCCTATGCAGCTCTATCTGATCAGCTGCACCCTCCCCTCATCTCAGAGGTTTGCCCCCCACACAGCAGATGAAACCCACCAGGCTGGTTGTTGAAGTCCAGGATGCGGTGGTGTGACTGCAGGAGGTCTGGGTTGGAGGACGACAGGTTTCCACTGACCGGCAGCGCGGGAGGGATCTGTTTGGACTGCTTCATCCCCAATATGCTGTCATCCTGTGATTGGCCGACGCAAACGTCGCTATGGAAACAGGAGGAGAGGCATTAAAGAGCAGTTCTGCTAACAGGAGGCAGACGGCGATGTCTGCATGTGAAGTCAATGAGCAGGAGCTGTGAGGATGGCAGCTTGAGATTTACTTGTATGGTTTGGGGGGCAGGATGCTGGTGAGCGTCTTGTCAAAGATCTTCTTTAACTTGTTGCGTCCTCCGACCGTGTTAGCTTTGGCCTTCTTGCTGGCTTTCTCCAGCCCCATCACCTGCTCCACGTCCACCGCCAGGTCTGGGATGGAGTGGCGGCTGGCCTTCTTGATATCTCCGATCTTTGGCTGGTGGGGAGCCCCGTTCTTCCTGTCGTGGTCGTCCTCCACGTCCGTGTCGTGGTCGTGCTCAGGTCGCGTTAGCAGCTCCTTAAACACTGAACAGCAACAGTGAGGTCAGCAGACGAGTCTAAAACCCCAAAACCTGATGGAGGATGGAAAACTTTACCTAAAAGATTTGTCTTCACAGTTATGGACAAGTGGGTGTTGTTCTTTAGAATCTCACTGGCTTTGCTGAGCTGGACATTTTCAAAATTCTGTCCATTGACCTCCAAGATCTGAAGAAGGAAGACAGATCCGACCGTCAGCTGGTTTTGAAGGTCGTGGCTGATGCTGGCGAGCAGGAGGTGGTTTACACTCACAAACAAACGGACTAAACCACAGAGCTGTTTGGCGTTCTCCAACAAACAGATCAGAACAGGTCAAAAATGAA
Source organism: Oryzias melastigma (assembly GCF_002922805.2). Classification (NCBI taxonomy): domain Eukaryota; kingdom Metazoa; phylum Chordata; class Actinopteri; order Beloniformes; family Adrianichthyidae; genus Oryzias; species Oryzias melastigma. The sequence goes on along the minus strand of NC_050521.1, from coordinate 3,563,001 downwards.
ACTCGTCTTGTCTGACACAAAAACTGCTGACAATATTTATGCTGGAGCCTGTATCACTGAGGATATCCTAAACCAGAATATGTTAAAGAACAAAAACAGTTATAGATACTGAGAGACGTGTTAACACGTTTTTGAAGTCTGTGGAAACAGAGTCTTTAGTCAGCTGCAGTTTGTGTAATGATGGGAACCAAAACCCACAACGGCCAAAAGCTGCAGCGTCCATCAGGATGAACATTCTCACGGTGTCTGACTCCGTCCTGTCTTCATGATCGGACACAGGAGACAGTTGATCTGGACTTAAGTTCTTATGAGTACGTCTCATTTACAGCACGTGTCAAAGTCAAGGCCCGGGGGCCGGATCCGGCCCTCCAGGTAATTCTATCCGGCCCTCCAGATCATTTTATGTTATTGTTATTAATGTCCCGATGTTATCTTGCGCTTATTTTTAACTTTGTAAAAATTTGACCAAATATATTTTTATGGAGAGTAAAATATTAAAAGTTATTTAAGGTTTAAGTTGATTTATGCTGCAATAATATTCCTGTCTTTTTATTATTCATAATTACCGGTATGTTAAAATTTTAAAATTTTAAAAATTGGCATTCTGATAGCTTTTTTGGACTATTTTGGCATCTTCTAAGATTTTTTTTGGCCATTATGAAGTTTAGCAAATATTTCAGCTACACGCTAGCTGTTTTGGCTAATTTCGTTTTTTTCCGCTTAAATTTAAAAAAATGTAGTTTTAGAGTGTTCAATACATGCTTCTCCTGATCGGCCCGCGACATAAGGTGTTCTGGATTTTGGCCCCAAGTGCGATTGAGTTTGACACCTCTGATTTACAGGCTCAGATGTTGGTAAATTATTGGACAAGGATCAACAAACTTTGCTCCATACAGTTAGTTTTCTTCAGTGAAGAAGATAAGTCTGCTGCCTCAGATGTGTCACACCTGATGACCTCTACACACAAAAGCAAACACAGCCTTATGGCAACAGGGACTAACTTAAGAGGCTGTTTCATACAGAAACTTCATGACACGTCAACCATCAGCTGTTCAGATCAGCTCAGAGAGACAAATGGATCCTGCATGGCTTCACGACTGGATTTAAGAGTCCAGAGGATGATGACAGGCTCAGCGTTAAAAACTTCCCCTGAAGACGTCAGCTGGTCGGATTCCTCCTGGAGAAACAGCTGCAGGGAAACTTTGGAATCCACAGAGCTTAACTCATATCCCAACAACCAAACTGCTTTAGGGATTAGGAGACTTTCCTTAAAGCCGAGCAGTGTGGAAAACGGCTGAGAAGTTGACATGATCGCTTCTGTAAGTTCAGCTTCTGACTCCACAAAACAACATTAGAGCTAAACGATAAACAGATTGAAGATTTCAACCACCAGAGAAAGGACAGAAGAGGAATTATCAGGACAACTCACTCCAAATATCTCAGAGTTAAACCTGGTGAGGACTCGTACCTGATCTCCACGTTTAAGGCCAACTTCTGCTGCCTTACTCCCCGGCTCCACAGCATCAATGAAGATGCGGGAACCTTTCTCCTGCCCTCCGAGGAGGCTGAACCCGAGAGGAGAGTCCCTGGACGGCTTGGTCAGTGTCACCAGCCGCGGCTTGGCTTTAGCAGCACATGCTATGTTTAACAGTCGGAGGTGTCCACACATTTTCTGAGAGAAGAACACAGATGGAGCGTCAGTCTCTCAGGCCTGCTGGAAGGTAAACCATCACAGGTTGGACTCTTACTTCTTTCTCCAGCATGTTTTCAAACTCCTCCAAAAAGCGGGTCATGGCGGGGTCGCCCTCAAAGTCGTTGAAGTGATTGTTCACCCACAGCAAAACTACCCGAGTAACCTGGAAACAACACAGGAGCTCAGGTGAGGAAGCCCCCAGGGGAAGGTGGATGTGGTTCAGCAGGTGTCAGTCAGAGCCCCCTCCCACACCTTGTCCCTGAGACTGGGGTCATGAAACCACTCCAGGAGCTTCTTGCCCACGACCATGGGGCTGGAGAGGAAGGTCCTGTAGGTCAGCAGGAAGTCTTCGATGTAGGTGGGGTCCACCACTGAATGCTCCTCCACCAGGTGCATGGTGAGGCGTTCAGGTGTGCCCTGAGCGGGACAGACAGGAGTGGATGAAACAGTCCTTCATGCAGCAGGACGGGCCAGTGAATGTCTCGCAGTTGATCTGTCACCTTGATGACGATGTGACCCTTCCTGGTGCCGGTGCGGTCCAGTTCCCGGTGCTCCTTCACCATAACGATCTCTCCTTCTTCCTCAACCTTCTGCATGTTCTTCTCTACCTGGTTGAGGATGCAGCAGTAGTCCTGCTGGGCTATGCACACAAACTGAGAACACAGACAGAAGAGTCAGACCAATAAACCTTCAGAAAACACCAGAGCTCATTAGATCTACATTCACAGAGATGACATCAGGAACCATAAAAAGTCTTTAGCAGTCCTGTGGCTGCAGTCATGACACAGCAGAAATGTCTGCCATCTGCACTAGCTCTTAGCTTAAAGCATTGATGTTATGAAGCATGAGCGTGGGACACATTTGTGCAACATTTCACAATGATAAAATGGGATCACTATGCGGGGACCTCAGCCAGCTGACCAAAACGAGGACAGGTAAGCTCTATGCTCCTTCCTCTAACACATTCAAAAACAAGTGTGGATGCTGAAATCTTCTGAATATAACTGTCTCCTAAAAAACATCTTCCAGGGCAGATCCTTGAGAGTGCAGCTACATGTCTGTGTTGTTCTGAAAACGAGTTGATTAGTGATAAGATACAAAGTATGCATGTAAATACAGACACTAGAAAAAACAGAATGTTTTTGTATCCTTCCCTGAGTTGGTTTTTACACATCCTATTACCACTAAGGGCTTTTTTCCCATCACATGTGAAGGACAACAAATCAACATTGTATTTATTGTTTGCAGGGATTTTGAAAATTATTTTATTTAACCACCAGTCCTGTTTTAACCCTGTGTGCCTCAGTTTTCCAACTATCCCCTCGTCTTTAGGGAGGTGATGATGTTTCTGTTCCAGATGAGGGCGTTGTACTTGTTGGTTGCATGTGAAGCCAGATGCCAGCAACAACACAAACTCATTAAAAAAAAAAAGTACAAACAAGAACAAAAAAAAGTGAAGCAGTTCGAGTGCAAAAGCTTAACGTCTTCATCAGGTTCTCACCTTTATAATCTATCTCAGTAAAATTTGACCTTTGACCCGACACCATCCATCAAACCCATTTTGACAGATGCCCCGCCCCTCAAGATGACGTAACAATTTCACATCAATGTTATATATGAAGGACATATAGGGTCAAAGGTCACCAGTCACAGACTGAAAGCATATTCCCGATCTGTCTAATGAGGTCGGCATCTGAAACAAGGAACTAAGTTTTGGTCTCACTGACTCAAATATAAAAAAGTGATTTTTTTGGTGTTGAACACTCACAACTTTGTTCAACTTAATATAAATTCACGACTAATTTACAATTAAATTAGTCGTCGACTATTTTACTTGGAAAAGTTTAGATTTAGTCGTCGATTATTGGACCAATCGTGGCAGCTCCACTCAGCACCTCACCTGGCAGTCGTCCACCTTGGTCTTCATGACACCTTTCATGTACTCCTTCTCCATGGTGGGGGACACCCCGAAGCTGTTGCCCATACACAGGACTTCAGTTCGGCTGTCGGGGTACGTCACCTCCACTGAACCGTTGAGGATCACCGACCACGAGTCCAGCTGGAGACATGAGACAGGGATTAAACGCAGACCGCACAGCCCTGCTAGAGTCTTAGAGCTTTCCCTCAAACTAAAGTCATGAATCGGGAAGATTCATGGATCTTTCTTGAGCGCTGAGTGAATCTGAATCCTCCACCAGCATCCCAAAGACGAACTGCGTCTTTGAAAAAAGGTCTGGCGTGGCTGCAGACGCCTTGAGGGTCCGCAGAGCCCCCACAATGAGGCATGTCAAGCATTCAGATTTAATAGAGCAGAAAAAAAACAGGAAATGGAGGAAAAGCTTGATGGTGTGAAGAGGTGAAGATCAGCTTGTGAAGAGGACAAACTCACCTCCTCCCCATCGTTGAGAACGATGGTGCCGGCACGCTCCACCACAGCAAAGACCATGACGGCGCAGAGTTGCTTCCTCACTGACATGGTCATGTTAGCAAACGCTGGCAGCTGATGCATGAACTCCAGTAATTGCTCTAAAGGACAAAGGAGAGGCAGCGGAGGCATTTAAGGAAAACCAACAAACACTCAGAGTCTAGACACTGGGGGGAGGGGGTAAATGCTCCTCCAGCATGTTGGCTGGAAGCCCGTTGCAGAAATGAATCAGTGCACCGAGGTTATGGAGCCAAGTGCAGAATCATGCTGGGGAGAGGAAGGCGAAGCTTCATCTCCAGTTTGTGGATGTGAACTGTGAGGAATCACAGACATCACTCTGACGTCTGTGAGGCTGACTCAGCAGGAGAGGCGTCCCAACATGCATCAACACAGCAAAAACATGGACATGTTTAGAAGTTCCACATCTCTGTAGTGTTAAATGATAAAGGGAGTGCGTTTACATCATAGATGGGAGTTTTCAGATTTTTGCAAGAATCAGATTTCACCTTCATCCATGAACAGGAAAGCTGACAATAACAAATCAGATTTCTCTCATAGTTTCTGTGGATGCAGTCATGCTTTTTAAAAAGCCACTCCAATGGAATTTCAACTTTATTTACATGGAACTTTCCCTGCTAAAAACAACTCAAAGTGCTTTACACAATAAAATAAATAAGAAAAAAGATAATTTCTAAAATAGCAATCATAATAAATAAATAAAAGCAAAAAACCCCATCACTTCAGATACAATCAAAATAAATCCAATTAGTTATAATTAAAATCAAAGTAAAACATTTAAAAACTATGTAATAACTATACTAAAAATGAGTTTTCTTTTTTTCCTCAAAGAGCTCCACAGTGGATAAAGCCCTCACATCCTCAGACAGGCCACGCCCACAGTGCTGTGATGTCATCAGGAGACACAGCCACATACAACTGGGTGTCATCAGCATATCTAAAAGTTTATGCCAAACATTTTCTGTTTGGTGTTTTTAATATGTTCTTGTGATATGTTCTTGTGGTATTTTCTCACGATGGATGACAAACAAAAAAAAAATCCAAAGTAAAATTTCATTTTTGAGTATTTCTTGATCAGATATCTGTGAATCAGAAGCAGACATAATAATGCTGCTGGAAAAAGTTTGTGATGTGCAGGTTACTACAGCGGGCCACAAGCCTCCTGCTCAGCTCCATTCCGATAAGTTTACATGCAGACAAACAGATCCATGAACATCTTTGTTTTCCTCGTCTGAGCTGGTCAAGCTCCAAACTGTACAGCTGCTCACCCCATTTGTTTCACTGGTAATGATGGGTTTGTGGTGTGAGAGACTGTAATTTAGTGGGACAGCATGTAATGATGGAGGATGGGACCCTAGACCCAAATAGATCAATTTGTCTGAGGAAAGTTGTTAATCGAATCAAACTATGCAATTATTACATTATTTCAAAATGAAATAAATCAATAATCGACCTTGGAAAACACCATTTGGACTGAGTTTATTTTATTTCACTTGAAAACAACCAAATACCATCACAGTGGACAACACACACGTGATGCAGCAGAAACTGATCAACCGTCATTACACTCCTGTGTGGAGACGATTTATGTGACCATCAGTATTAGTGTGTTTTACACATCCCCAAATGTAAAAGAAAAGAGAAGGGAATTTTGGGGAAAACAATGTGTTTTCTTCAGACCAGATAACTGCTCATAAAAATATCAGGTGGCAGGACGGCTCAGAGGTCTGCATGCAGGACTGGTGGATGGAGACCTGGGTTTGTTTCCTCCAGAGAGGGCCTTTAGGCAAGAACATTCACGCTACTGCCTCATTGCAATATATACTATCTTCTGCAGTTATATGGCCACAGAAGACCAGAGTCTGGGTCTCCCTGTGCCGGTCCCTAGCCTGGATAAAATACAGGGTTGTGTATCTCAGCCAAACCAAGTGTGCAGATCTGTGAAAGCTGATTTGCTGTAGCAACTCCTGACAGGATGCATGGAAAGGTGAACACACATCGCATTAAAAAAGATCAGATTTAGAGGTTTACATCAATTCTCTAATAACTCAAGAAATCAGGCACAGATCAGATTTACACGGTACATGTAAACAAGCTCTGTGATGATGATGATGTGTGTTCGCTCTAAAGTGGAGTGAACTCTAGGGCTGCCACAATTAGTCGACTAATCAACGACTAATCAACTATTAAAATAGTCGACTAGTCATTACTAGTCATTGAGTGTCAGTGTTTTCAGCCATTAGCTTTGGTGATTTCAGCTATCAACTTCAGCATCTTCCTTTATTAGCACTAGCATCTTCAGCAGCCAAATTCAGCTTACAGCATTCACACTAGCATTGTTACAAGTAATGCTATTAATCTAGTTATTAGTTAGTTTAAAGCTAATAATGGTTAAGATCTGTGCTTTACTTCCAGTTTGCACATGACCCGATTAGTCGACTATTAAAATAATTGTTTATGGCAGCACTAGTGAACACACATGAATAAAGACTGAAACGGCTTTGAAGTGTTCACATTTGGAACAAGGCATTAATGTTAGACATAACTACTGGGGTGTATCAACAAAGGGAAATCCTGCATTTCTGAAAAACCCCAGCATATCGCATGCCCCCCCCCTCTGACTCCAGTGCACCGGCTGACCTGGGCTTGGCATGGCAACAGCGCAGTGTGTGAAGCTGCAGTAGCGGTGAAAGTTTAATGCGCTGGGAGAGGTGAGGCGAGAGGATGCGATGGCGTGACCTAGAAAAGCCTGCCAGCAGAGGGGGATGCGGGGTGTGGAGGGGGAGATCAGCGAGGGGGGAGGGGACTGGCACTTCCTCCCTCTTTCTCTGCATCGGATGCAGCATCCTCTTAAAGACCACATCAGCAGCTCAGCCCCACTGCGTTCCCGCTCTTTTAACACGCCTGAGATTAGCAGCGGCGTGGAGTCACAGCTTTAAGGGACATGATACGCAGAGCGGGATACGGATTTCAGCATTACTGGAAAGCCTGCTCTGTAAATGACAGAAGCATGGGCTTCAGCCTAATTTGAAGTCACTGCAGCTGATTCTGCTAAGGTGGGGGCACCAACATCCAGCTGTGAATTCACATGAATGAACAGAAAACCCTCCACCACGTCTTTACCTATGTCGTCGTCTGTGCGGTCGATGGGGTCCTTCTCCAGGCAGTCCCGCACAATGTCTCGGCTCATCAGAGGGTCCGACGCTCGCTCGATGTCCTCCTCATCGTCATCCTCCTCAGAGTCGACGGCGGTCTCCGGCAGGCCGCTCAGGTCCATGTCACCGGGCTCGTTCTCTGTGGCCTGAGAGGAGGAGAGAGATGAGAAATGAAGCCTGGATAGAGACGCCGGTGGGGAGGGGGGGTGTCCACCCCGAGACTTCAGGTTAACAGAAAACCTCCTTTCCAACAGTGGAACAGCAAAAAGTCAAGCGGCACAGATTTGACCCATTTTGGTGTTTTAGTTCAGAACGACAGGCATCCATGCTGCACACCCAGCACTGCCACGCACAGAAACAAGCCAATTAGATCCATACTCTGCTCTCCTGCCATTCATCAAACTGCAGCCAGATCCTGTTCTTTGAAAGCAGACGATGAGCGGAGCCGGCGAGGAAACTTCGCTGAGACACGACGCAATTACTGCAAGAGCAGCACCACCAGCTTTCTGCTGCCGCTCCCGTCAAAGGAAGAGCATCTGTGGAAGATTAAAGGCCCACATGGCCTGGATCAGCCTGCCTACACACAAGGACCTCCAAGTGGAGCTAAAGCAGAAAAAGAAAAATAACAGAACAATCTCAAGTCAAAGCATTGTACCCCAAAACAGCGCTCCACCTCCGGCTTCTTCACAAAAGCACCAGAGGTTTGCTTCCCGAGCTGCCAGCAAAATCCCAGAGTCAGACGCATCTTTGCATCCCAGACTGAGAGACTGCCTTAAATTTTTTACGTGGCTCTCACAGAGCCCCTGTGTCATTTCTGCTCATTTTCCATGTGAAAGGTCTCATTAAAAATTCAGCTTGTGACCAGCAGCTTCAACCCCATTGGTGCATGCTCAGGTGAAGGCGGAGCCAAGGCACAACTCTGTCCAAAGACAATAACAGATCAATCCAGGAGCATGACACGCTGCAAACACTCTTCATCAAACAGCTGAACTCAAACCTGCACAGAAAACAACGCAGCTCATTCATGACGGAACAAACCTCTACAGCAGCAACGTGGACCAGGAAACAAGCCGAGAAATCCGACCGTCATTCCAGCACCGGACGCTTCAGAGTGCAGCCCTGTGCTCATGTTATGCATGTGCAAAAAAATCCATAAACCTGCAGCTAGCATCAGGAGTCAGTGGGCAAGCTGGCTGCTGTTAATAATTCATGAGCGCTATTCTTGGATGCTTTCAAAGGACAGATTTCATGATTTATTCAGATGCAAACAGAGCGCCATCTTGGCCGTGACGTGAGAACGCCGTGCAGCTTTTCCCTGAAACTGTGGAAACCAAAGCAGACTGCATTTCTGCACCAAAAGGACAGAAGTCCTCATTCTTTGTGCAGTCTCAGCATTTTGTGATTTCATGCTGGAAGAACTGAAGAGCTCCTCTTCAGTGATGAATCAGAAAGGCAAAGAAGTAAACACAGTAAAGATTAAAACAGGAGTTTGAGACTGAAAGACTTCATCAGGGAGGAAGGTAAACGGACCAGATCAAATCATTGAAATATAGCAAGAAAGCATAAAATAAAAAGATTCCACAAGAAATCAAAGAAAAACTGAACTAAAACAAACAATAAACTGAAATAAAGATGATTTGTTTTAGTTTGTATCCATAAACCATCAGAATCTGAACAGAGTTTAAAGGTTGAAAATGTTATTTTATTAGACACTGTCAACAAGTTTAGTGAATCACAAAAAGCAGAGGCTCATGGAAGGAAGATGAAAGCAACACTGACAGAGGAGGAACCACAGAGGAGGTCAACAGGAGGAGAAAGCAGAGAAACGCAGAGAGAGGCACCAACAGCATGTTCCAGCCAGCGACAACATCCATACAACCAACACCACACGCTCTCCAGCACACGCGTGTCTAGAAACTGAGCAGAGCCTGAACTCAGCACACACAGCAGGAGGATCCCACAGGCCCGAGGAGCGGTGTTAAGAGGATGTAGTAGCAGATGTTGAGGCATGTCCACCGTAGAAAGACCTTTCTGGGTGTTTTATTTTCTTGAGCTGACAAGTGTTGAAATGACTTTTTCCTTTACAGGTGGAGCCAGGGTGGAGGCTGCAGCAGCTGCAGGTGGGGGTCAGCTCAGCCCCAGCTGAGCTCCTGCAGCCTCATTGGCAGAAAAACCTTCAAGCTGTGTTCTTCCCAATGAGATCAGAGCAGAATCACACAATTCTACCACAGGCCAGCTCTTTCATTTACATCCTCTTAAACACTCCCACTGTCTGACCAACAGGCTCCTCTAGATCCGTCTGGACCTTCTCAAGAGAACACTCTTGAGGGTAGCTACCTATGGGTGGACATGTTAAAGGCGGGGGAGCAGAGGCTGGGGCCAGCAGCTGCAAGTGGAGGCCTTACCTGGTAAATGTCTGACAGGCTGCTGCTTCCAGAGTCGCTGGTGATACTACATCCTGAGTGGCTGGAGGAGACGTGGGTCACCTGTGGGTGTAAGCCGTCGGCCAGGTGAAGTCTGCTGAAGTCTGCAGGAAGCTGCACGTACACACACACACGACATACGCACAAAGGGTCAGTTTCAGTCAGCCCAGCAGCAGCCATGCTCGCACACCTGCCCTTTCACCTGCACAAGGTTTTAAACAGCATTTCTGATAAACACAAAATGATTGTAGTGCATGTGAATGCTACAAACATGTGGACTTTTTACCAGACTTTAAAGACCCATTCTGTTGAAAATGGTGTTTTAAGATTGAAGATGCTAGCACTGATAGCTGAAAACAATGAAGCTGATAGCCAGCTAAAATATTAGTTGAATGCCAAATTAGCCTAAAAGACCTTAATAAATGTCAAAATAGTTCATAATGCTAGCAGAATGCCATTATAACTTTCAACTTTACTACAATCTGACTCCATATGATATAAAGTAACAACTAATCGACTATTAAATTAGTCATTGACTATTTTAATAGTCAATTAGTCGTCGATTAGTGGCAGTGCTAGTAGAAAGTAAAGTAGGCGGGTCAAAGTCTCCTTGCTCCACTTCATTCTGATGCATCCACTCCTCATCTGAGCTGGAATCTGGATCTAAACTGTACGGCTGGACAGCTCTGATATGTTAGGTCAGGGATATGAGGGGGGTGTAAGCTAGTTGGAGAAAATGAAGGAATGGTGGGAAATGAAGGCGGGGTTAAGCCATGCTGAAAGTGCCGGTTCAAACTCAGAGGAGAATTTCTGATGAACTCCTGCTGCTCTGCAGAAACTATGTCCTAGAAAACAACAGAGGCTTTTTGATTTTAGTTGAAAACTGAAACAGATTTTAAAATAGATCAATAAATGATTGGAGTGGGACTTTAAAGAGCAACTTCCTCAAATGTGACTGAAAATAAAAAAATGTCCCAGTTTAGTTGCGTTTACTTTTTGTAATTATGTTACAGTGAAATCAGTTCACTCTTAACTTAGTAACGAAGCGTTCAAGAGAATGGAGGGCTTCCCTTCCATAATGAACATCACTTGAAGGAACAAAACAAACATCAGGCGGTACGGGGAGGAAGCCCCTCTGAATCATTTAAACTGCACAACTTACTAGCTGTAATTTGCATTTTTATAAACCAGCTGACCCACTTCTCTGTGAAGAAATGTAAAACAGATCAGAAACGGCGAGCTGGAGTTCTAGTAAAAGAAAAGATGGAGCGCTGATAGAAGTGTGGCAGCTTGGAGCCTGATCAGAGGGAGAACGCTGCACCAGTTTCTGCAGCACCGCTTCTGTGAGGTCTGCACCACAAAACATCGCTGACTGATCCTTCATTAACAAATGTCACAGACTCACTTCCTGACAGCTGGGAAAACTGCTGTCCTTCTGCTGAAAGGAAAATATTATTCATCTGTTAACTCCCTCATCAACATTTATACTATAAATGTTTTACAGTCTTTTATAAAGACAAGAATTTCCTTTCAGTTATTTTATACTGTACACATATTCAAATGAAATCCAATCATTTGACTCAGTAGCAGCAGGGAGTAATTAGGAATTCAACTGAACTGGTTCATGTTGTTTACAGAGGTAAATGTTTTATTTACCAACATGTATGAAGTTCAGCTGGGGGAGCATTCGCTCCAAACACTTAGAAACTGAGAGTCAAGGCAGTTCTGGCTGTCTCAAAGCAGGAAATCCAGTCAAACATCAGATGAAGCCTGCATGCACACATATTCTATTTAGAGCTGCCACGATTAGACTGTTAAAATAGTCAATGACTAATTTAATAGTCGATTAGTTGTTACTTTATATTATATGGAGTCAGAGTGTATGTAGTAAAGTTGAAAGTTTTAATGGCATTCTGCTAGATTTTGGGACTATTTAGCCATTTATTAAGGTTTTTTAAGACTAATTTGGAGTTTAGCTAATATATCAGCTAGCTGTTTTGGCTAGACTTTTTTTTATTCTTTAGGCTAATTTGGCATTTAACTAATTTTAGCTGGCTATCAGCTTCAGCGTTTTCAGCTATCATTTTCAGCATCTTCAGGTGCCAAATTCAGCTTACAGCATTCACACTAGCATTGTTGCAGGTAATGCTAGTCTGAATATATGTAGTTTTTAGTTAGTTTAAAGCTAATGGAGGTTAAGATGTGTGTTTCACATCCACTTGGTGCATGACCCCAGTAGTCGTCTAATCGGAAAAAAATAATCAGTGATTAGTCAACTTGTAATCGTTTGTAGCAGCACTACTTCTATTTAAAGACAGATTTAGAGTTTTAGTTAACAGTTGGGAAAACAAAGCAGGATGATGACTTTGAGAGAAAAGGCCTGAGAGTCATCTCCTGCACTGCTGCTCAGAGCTCTGGTTTAGAAATGGAATAGTTTGAGCAGAGATTCAAGAAGATTCATTTGCACCTAAATAAGGTTTGCTCTCAAATGCACTTGAGGAAAATGTGCCTTTCAAGTACTCATCTGCAAGGTTCCTCAATCAAAGAGGCTCAGACGGAAGTTGCTGTCAGAAAAGTCAGCGAAGAACATTGGAGACTTGAGTAATGCAGACTTATGAGAAAATTGGATGGATGGCTTCACAGAGTGCAGTTTTGATGGGGTGAGAGGAGGCTGAGGTGTGATGAGATTACTCTGGGTCAAAGATTGCTATGGTGTTTAATTATCTGTCTGGCTGCACCAAAGCGCTGGAGTGCAGGGCCCAGCCGGTCACAGTCCACATGCCTTTAGATTTTGGGATGATTCCTGACAGTCCAGGAATAGAGCCAAACCTTAAGATCACCTTTTGGAATCTGTCAGAATGAAAGCAGAGTCTGAAACTGATTCTCTGTCAATAGTGATCATTACAGTAACAGTGACACCCATCAGAAATCCCCTTACCAATAGAAGCTCTGCAAATGAGCCCCTCCTCCCAGAAAAGGGGAGGGGCATTCGGAATGGGCAGGAAAGAGGGATAAAGAGAGCGGATAATAAACACTTAATCCTTTCTCTGAGCTCATTTAGGTCATCCGTCTGTTGGTCAATAAGCCGGGCTCCATTCAGTGCATCAGCATGCGGTGGTCCGCTGACCTCTGTGGCCTGATGGAATGCAAGAGTCTGGGTCAATCTGGCAGCTTCCAGCTCAAACTCACCAAGCTGTACCGGTACCAGAACAAGGACAGACTGACGGTGATCCTAACTCAACTCGAATGGCTCAATTCCTGCAATGCTGCTGCTACTCGCGGAGATAAAAACAAAGCAGTGCACGAATGTGCGATTGAGCTCCTACCTCGATGCGTCTTCCTGCTCTCCAACTCAGTGTTCTCTCAAAGACAAACCAGCTAACTGTGAGCTGAAAAGCCGCGCGCTCGGCTGTCGTGGGAGGATTACTCCAACGTTCGCTCCACAACACAGTTCTGCTTACATGTGAGCAGATGTGGCTTTCCTTAAATTACACAGTAGACCTAATGACCTAGATTTCAGGGTGGAAGCCCTGGCTGTCTCTCAATCTCTTTACTGCCTGTATATGTTGGGGTTAATCTGTGCAGTTCCACAGTATGGCCTCCTCTGAGGGGAGCCAGTGTATCTCGCTGGAGAATGGCAAGTAAAACACACAGAGGGTTTTCCAGTAAGAAGTCAGAAACAAACTGCATTTGTTGGTCTGAACTGAGGGTATTCATGCTGACTTGTTGCAGCTGTTTCAGAAGGCCCCTGCTCTAGCAGCCAATAACAGTGAGACTTTAACTTCCTCTTTTGGATACGCAACAGAAAAGCTCTAAATCTGGACAGTTCAGTGAAGAGAATGCATGGCAGGACCTCAGCAGCAGCTTCTCACTTTCCCAAAAACCTCACAGCTCAAGAGATTAAAACCCCCTTGGCTGCGAGTTCAACTAATCAAGTCTGATGTGTGCTCTGGAAAGCAACTTCAGATATGCAGACAGGCTCAGACTGTGATTCTACATTTTTGGATAGAGACACAATACTTGGTTTCATATTTAAACCGTGTGATAATAGGGAAGCAAAACATGAATGATTGGTGAAGTTAGACCACAGCAATCACTCAGGAAGTGACATTTGACTAATGTGTCTCCAGGTTTCTAACAATAATGACTAAAATAAAATACTGATAAATCATCAAAGCAAAGGGTGTGAAGTGTGAAGGAGCAGCAGGTCTCCTGATGCAGCCTCAAAGGGAATAGTGTAACTGAGCTTAGCGCTGCCAGAGGTGATGAGGCGGCTACAGTGATGCCACTACTGTAATAAGATCCGGCTGCTGTTCCTGACTTGACTCACGGTGGGTTTCCTGCTGGGATAAATGAATATTTACTCAAGCTGACATTTGTGTTCAAAGAGGGTAAGAAAACAAATGGAAATGAAGAGGTGGGGACACAAAGGGGAGAAAATGAGGATGACTTCATGTGAAGAGGTCTTTGAATCCCGCTGGTCGGCCTGAGGAGAGGCAGCACCATGAGAGGAGAAGGAGCTTGACACACCTCTTCAACAATCAGACAACTATGGCTGTTCTATGAAGATAGAGGGATTCACTCGTTTTTCTTTCAGAGCCGGGAAGCATCCACCAGAGTGATAAATAGCCGGCTCTGTCTCGGTGTGTGGGCTCAGTGTCTGAATGATGCCAGCAGCGCTGACATCTAATCAATCCATTTCTCTGTTCAAGTGCAGATCATCTCAGGCCTCCCAGCATCTGCAGGAGCCGCGAGCTGCTTCCAGCACCATGGACAGCGACTCCAGCAGACAGGCTTCACCGGCGGAAATGTGCTGGATTTGGTCCATTTCTGGCTTCAAATGATATATTTTATTTGAAAGGAGGTGTTATTGAGAGCATAAATATGAATTTCTGGGAGAACCATGTCTTCAAACATGACATCACCGAAACCCAAACCGTCTGACGGTGAATCACAGCAGCAGCCGGTGCGCCTCGTTCTGCTGGCGGCTTTCAGGGTCCTCCGCTCACCGCTGTCACCCAAACGCGCTCCGGGCCTCCCGCTGCTGCCGCTCCGTGCGCAAGGAGCTTTGCATATGGGTGCGTGTGCGCGCTTCGGTGACAGCGAGCACATGGCGGCCGCGTCTCGTCCACAAACCGACTGCCCGCTCCTCTCCCCGCCCTGCCTTCATTCAGCTCGATGGAAATCTGATGCGCGTGCATTATGGGGCTGTAATCAGGTCTGGGGGGTCATAAACGAGGAGGAAAAGCGACGCGCGTCGATAGGGTACTTACCGGGGCTTTTTCTTGCTGGCTCGGGACTCCATTGCTGTCTGACGCTGCTAATGGTTTCATAATGAAAAAATGTTCTCCTGGTGAACATCTAACATCCCGGATCCGCTGTGTGCCACAGCATAACCCCCCCGGGCTGGAGCTCTGCGCTGCGCCGCGGCTGTGGGGAGGATCCGCCGTTCCCGGCCTGATTAGCCTCACCACAACAAGGTTCCTTTCAGCCGCGCAGAAGCGCTCAGAAATGAGAGGCAGAGCGCCGAAGTGTCCTTTAGCCGAGCGCGTGTTCGGGCTGCGCGCGCTTGACGATCACATCTCCGGGCGGAGAGGAGAGCGGCGGCGCGCCGAGAAGCGGAAAAAGATGAGAAAAATGGCTGACAACACTTTCCCTCACGTTTGATCCCCCCGCCTACCCTCTCCACCTCTCTTTCTCCCTCCCTCCGGGGGCAGTGTAAAATCTCTGCTACATGCACGCGCGTAAACGCCTTTTTTGCACCATTACATTATTTGAAGAGCGAGGCGCGCGCAGCTTCAGAGCCCTTAAAGCCAGCAGTTTGTTTGTAGCGAGCACAGCCGTGCGCGTGTGCGTGCACGCGTGTGTGGGAGGGGGTGGGTGGTGGGTACCGACACCCCCCCTGATGAAAGCTGAAGGAGGGATGAGGGAAAAACCAAAGCCAGGCTCTGAGATTGAAAAGCGAGACAACCTGAAGCCTGGAACGAGCAGATGAGAGGTGGGGGGACATGCTGGGGTGTGAGCAATACCATTATCAGTCTCGTTTTAGCAGGAGACTGTGGCTGGAACCGGTTGGCATGGCAACGGAGGATAGGAAACGTTTCCTGGGCGGGGAAGTTGTAGCACTTCCTCTTGAGAGAGAACGGGATTAGAGAGGAAGAGGATGGGGTCTGCAGAGACAGCAGTGATGTCACGCTGTCACTCAGCTGGAATAGCCATGGCAACTGGCAAAAGCCAGCCAGTAGCCCCCCCACACACCCTCAGGGGCCCTCAGTTGCTGTGGCAACGGAGGTGGTGAGACGTGCGAAAAGGAGGAGGGAGGAGGAAGCAAACGGAGCGGCTTCAGCATCATCCAGCTGCAGCACAAGAGGCTGAGCTGCTAAAAACACACATGCTTCTTTGTCCATGAAAGAGGGGAGCTCACACACGACGGTCTGTGGATGCAGAACCGTCGAAGGCCATGTGAGGAGAAACCAAACACAACCACACCTTTCACTGACACAAAACGAGCTCGCAGTCATCAACCACACCTCCATCATCTGACGGAGTAGGACGTCAAACTCCAGCTGACACTTGGTTCTTATTGTCATCAGTCAGCTTCAGTGAAACTCCATGTTTTCAGTCAGTCCGCTGACTAAAGAGCTGGTTCATCCATGAGACTTCTACAGCCCAACAGAAAATGAAGCATGCCAACAATACTTTAGATATGCTTTTTCAAAGCGTTTAATTGAATAGTGTAACTATTCATTTAAACGACAATTTGATTCATATAATTTGTTGTTGCCCATTTGTTTCCTAGTTGATTTGGAACAATTGGATTTGAACTGATTCGCTGACCTAAAATGGATCAGGACATCTTGATCTCAAACTTCCAGCAGTGAGACTCAGAGATAAATAGCTGCTACTGAACAGAGCAGCTGAAGTTCTCCAGATTCCAGGTATTTCTTTAAGATAATTAAATATCTGTACAAACAAGAAAACAAGAGTGAATGTCACATCCATTCAGATTTGAGTTTGATAATGTTCAGCTAACTGTTGTTCTTCCACATCAGAATAATTATTATTAGAACATTCTACCACTCTGTATGGTCACATGACTTAATGTATTTCCACAGATTGGAATGGAATGATGGTTGATCAGTTTTTGTGTCGTTTGCTATGGTCGTTTTTACGTTAAAATAAAATAAATCTAGCATGTCTCAATCCAAATAGTATATTCCAACATTGATTGTAATCAATTTATTTCATTTTGAAAATATTTGTAATGGTTTTGGTTGATTCGAGTACCAGCTTGCCTCAGACAGATCAACCTTGGAATATAAGTTGATTAATCGATCAAGTCCATTCATTTTTTTTTACATGTCAACTGAAGTAATCTTGATCTTGCTTCAGATTGTGGAAATCTGGGAGATCACACACGTGTCTAAAAACCTGGAATCAAAAAGAGTCTTTGACTAATGCAGCTGCAGATTGTTATTAATGAGATTATTCACAGTTTCATATTCATGAGCAAACTGTGCATCAGTCATCCAGGCAGGCCTTCACCGATCCTCAGATCTAACAATCATCCCACAACCACCAGAGCACGCCTGCAAAGCGGAGTGTGGAACGACTCTGCTTGGAAAGCAGCAGCACAGACAGTGTTGGAGAGGCTCCAGTCAAAGCACTGAGGGGCGAGGGGGAGGGAGACCCGCTATGACATCACCTCTCCTGCCCCCCCAAAAGCCATGATGTAATGCATCAAAACAACAAAAAGCTCAGGTGTTCTGCTGAGCCTCCAAGTCATTAATGTCTCCAGCAATCACCTCGGGGGAGAAGGAGCGGGGCATCATTACATCACCGTGGCAACAAGGTCACACATGGGGAATATCAAAGCTGCTCACACACACGAACCCTGTTTTAAATTATTCAGCGTCTCCAGACAAATCACTAACTAATTGTGAAAGTAAAGACTGATATTGAAGGATTGCAATGGTAAAAATGGTTTTGATCAGTGCCTGTTGAAGCTGTTGGGTCTTTCTGATACACAACACTGGGGCGGGGTATCGATTATAATTTCCAGAAACAATTTGATTTGTTCACAAAAGCCCGGATCAATTCGATTCAGATTTTTTTAACTCTTCATCTAAATTAAATTTTGAGTTTACACATTTAGACACATTTGTTTAGAAATACATTAATAATCTACTGTATGTTTTGAATATATTTATATTAATCTGATCTAGTTCACATACTGTAAATGTATCAGTGAAATACTGAGATTGTTAATATCATCCAGTGTTACATAGATTCTCTAAAGGAGAAGTTCTAACTAAAATGTTCAGATCATTAACATGTAAACATTGTTCTGCTTCTCCTGGAGGACGTTTCAGTTTGGACACTAGGTGGCGATCATGCTGTAGCATTACACCTTATTCCAGAAGAAAAAGAAAGTATGAGGAAAAAATTATGTTTCAGACCACAAATGGTTACTTTAAAAAATATATCCCTAAAAGGAGTTTGGAAAATTCATGTCTGTGAGTTTATAAAGATGTTCATTTAGTCAGAAATGTATGTTTAGGTTGACCTAGCGTTAGCATAAGGCGTCCTTTAGGGAGTTCTGTTAAATGTTAGCATCAAACTAAAAGACTTTAGCTTTATGTGCTAAATCGATTTACATTTTTATGAATCGATTATAAATCTGTTACACTTAAATCAATTCAAATTAATTTTATGAACCTAGCCCTTCACAACACCGGAGCCAAAAGCATCCTCACACTGACAGTACCATGACACACATACACACACATACATACACAAACACACACTTAGGAATCCTGAGAAAAATACTTTTCTAAAACTGAACAAGGTTGTGGTTTTGCTGAGAGACAGGATTATCAAAAGCGAAAAAACAGCATGTGAGGTTAAAGAATCCTCCAGCATGAGGGAGGGAAGCTCGCATCAGATTCACTAAAGATGCTTAGCATGCACACAGATGCAGCAACAGTAATGTTATACAAATCTAACATGGTTTTCTTGAACAGCAAACAATAGTCAGCAAACATCTGTGAGAAGGAAACACTAACTTCTTAACCCTCTTAGGTGGAATCATGGACGCGAAGAACTGCTGTCACAAAGAAAGTGCAGCCTCTCCGTGAATCATACTTTGATTTATTGATTTGTATTCAGTCTTGTTTGTAAACCAGCAAGAGGCCATGTGCACGGAGAGCATCCATCAATGATGTGGCTCCATAATGATGGCTCTAAGTGTCTCTGCAAGAAGCAGAAAGAAAATCTAATAAAGAGACTCCGTTCCAGAGCTGCTGCAACCCAAGGGATTACTTCATTTTTCAAACTGTTGTCACCTCCACACTGCTCTGAAAATAATTTGATAGAAACACAGCCAGCAGGCTCGCCTAAAAGATTACATTTGTTAGTTCTGGAGGGAGAAACATCTGTGCAGCTGCTGCGACAAGCATAAATCAGAGAGGTGATGGAGGAACGAGCGCCGTGATGAGGTAGTTGGTAAGTTCATCAGTAACTTAAGGTTTCCAGATCAGGTTACACACTAACTAGGCAGACTCGTCTTTAACACAACAATAACAGAGACAGGAAGTGAAATGCTTCATGTTTTTCTAAGAGAGAATCTTTAACCTCATGAGGTACTAGAAGGTACACGTGATCCAAAAGCATAAAACTTATGATGAAACTTTTCAATGTGGACTTCAAAAATACAAACATTTCCAACCAAGAGTCCGAGTCAACTTTTAAGCCAATGCTGCGGGATGGACATGGATGACGGGAGCCAAAAACTATGAAATCACCACAACGATGGAATGTGCTTTGAACCTCATCATAGTAGGAGTGCATCTAAAAATAACAAAAGTGTGTGAAGATCCAAACAGACATGAAGAAGCACACACAGGAGATGCTTCTACACCCTGGCTGAGCATGAACTCTCCAAAAATATCTGCTCCATTTCCCTCAAAGCAGCGTCTTTGATTCCTGCCTATTAATATCTGCAGCCGCTGAGGCTGTGTTTGCTGCTCAGAGGCGTGGGGGTTTGATGCAAGCAAACAAAGGAAACTTTAAACCGCAGCTGCAAATGAAAATGAACGTTCCCACACAAACACCACAATAAACAAAAGACTGTGAAAAATCCATCACCTGTTTGAAATACAAGAGAAACAATACTGATTATCCAGACTGGATCATCCAAAACTCTTATCACCAGTTCCATGAATGAAATTGATTTAGTGAGCAAGTTTAGTGACTGTGACTGCTTTTTCCTGCTTACTAGATAAAGAATGAAAAACTTGTGTTGGTAACTCTTAACAGACGGAAGAACGGGGATACCACAAAAACAAAGGAAGGTGTAGAAAATATAAAAGCTTCAGCTTCAGAGGTGCAGCTGAAGTTGAACTCTGAACATCAGAGCTCTGCGTCCGCTCAAGCTTTCCTGTAACTCATAATCCATTTTAGCTCAGATGTTTGGCAGCTCCATGATGAAACACTGACACACTTGTTCCAGATCTCCACGTAAAACCTCTACGATATCCTTTAGACCGGGAGTGTCAAACTCAATCCCACAAGGGTCCAAAATCCAAAACACACTTTAGGTTGCAGGCCGAACAGGATAAACATTTATTGAACACTAAAATTACATTTTTAAAACTTTAAAACCAAAACTTTTTAACAAAATTATGAAGTAGATATATAGCATTACCTGTGATAATGTTGGTGTGAATGATGTAAGCTAAATTTGGCCACTGAAGAAGCTAGAGCTGATAGTTGAAGATGCAGAAATTTAAAATAAAAAATGCTGAAGCTGATAAGACAGCTAAAATGTTATCTAAATGCCAAATTAGCCAAAAAAACATTAGGTTAGGCAAAACAGCTAGCATGTAGCTGAAAAAATAGGTAAACCTCATAATAGCCTAAAAAAAAGCCTAAATTAGCCAAAACAGCTAGCATGTGGTAAATGCCCAAATAGTCCAAAAAGCTAGCATAATGCCAACTTTTAAAACTTTAAAACTGTAACTTTTTAACATAATTATAAATAATAAAAATGCAGGAATAGTATTCTAGAATAAATTAACTTAAATCTTAAATAATTTTCAATATTTTACTCTTCATAAAAATATATTTTGTCAAATTATGCAAGAAATGAGCACAAGATAGCATCGGGCCATTAATAACAATAAAAAAAAAATGACCTGGAGGGCCGGATAGAATTACCCGGAGGGCCGGATCCGGCCCCCGGGGCCTTGACTCTGAAACATGCTTTAGAGCTCCACTTCATGCTGCACCAGCGTCAGACAGGCTTTCTATAGCAACTTTATGGGACAGAACCTTCAAAATTAGGCAGGAATCCTCCAGAGCCACACAGCCTAAATGATGACAGCCCAAGAGCCTCAGGACAGCCACAACCACTATCAGATACATCAGCAGAAAGAGAAAGTGCAACTCATCCGACTGGATTGTTCCAGTTATCTCAGTTTACAAGCCTTAAAGCAAACCCAGGCTGAGGCTCATCACTCCTCCGTCATCTCTGCAGACCTGATGAGCTCTGCTCTCAGCCAAACACTCATTTATCGAATCAAAGTGAATGGAAGTTCAGAAGTAAGATTTCTGTGCTGGCTTCCCATCCTTATCAGCACGCACATCCACAAATGGAAGGTGTTTATTATAGGAGTCTGCTAGTAGCTACAGATATGAGGAATGGGGAATAGAGGATAAAAATACCAATCACAGGTGGCTAAGAGGCAGGAGAGGGACAGATGCTCACACAGACACTAAACACAACAGAGAACAGTACCTGAGCTTTACTGCATTCCTGGAGGGGAGGTGTGGAGTCAGCCATGAAAAGAAGCAGAGGAGATGGAGATTTATCTTTCCCAGAACAGTCATGTTCAAGTGAGGATTCCCTTCACCGCTCCATAAATGCACATTTTCTACTCGACGTGCCTGTAGTTCACCGAAGGCACGGCCACAAGTTTCAGAGGGAACCATGAGTCCAGCTGACTACAGCTTTGGTGTTTTATCCTTACAGATGTGAGAGCAGCATGAGCCGAGCTTCCAGCTTCATGTCCACTCTGACAGAGAGGAAGCAGGGATCTTTCACAGCTTTATTTCTAAATACATTTCACAGAAATGTGAGAAAGTCAGTCCTGGCTTCAGTAAATGACCTCCAGACCAAACGCAGCAGAGCTGACGCTCACAAGCTGCTGTCACAGGACCTTTAACATCCCCTGCTGCTCCTGTAATGAGACAACACCTGCTTGGAGACCTGAATGTCCTGCTGCATGAGGACGGAGGACTGTTCTGGGATCAGGAGGAAAACCTGATGGTCCAAAGGTTTGCTGAGGTAACATCGGCTGCAAACGGATCCTCACCAGCGAGGAAGAGCAGCAGCTGCACAATAGTCTGTGTGTTTACATGTGTGTCTGTTAGTACATGTATCTTAACCGTAAAAGGGTGTATCTGTGTGTGCATTTGTGTGTGTGTGTGTGTGTGTGTGTATAATATAGTCAATGTGAGTGTGTGTTCAAATAACTGTTGACATCAGAGGAAAAGATGGATCCTGTGAGATAAAGTGTGAAATGTTGAGCAGCTGAAAATTGGAGATTATGAGCCTCTATAAGAGGAAGTATGTAAAGATCAAGCACGCTCTGTGCATGTGTGAGTGTGAGAGTGTGTTTCTTCTGAATAAGGTGTTAAAATGTCAGCTCACAGCTCAGAGCACAGAGCGGGTTGGAGTTGAATCTTATGCACGGTCCTCTATGGAAACTAGGGCTGGACTATTTTGGCATTTATTAAGGATTTTTAGGCTAATATGGAGTTAATATCACTCCAATATCACTCTCCTTCAATAAATTGATCATTTGATGCCAAGTTATCTCATGTCTGATGTAAATCGTTCATTGCACTTCACATGCCTTCTTGATTGATTGCTTGAAATAAATCATTTCAATTCCATTTTTGACTGGTAATTTATTAGGTTTTATTATATTAATAAAAATAATATATATATATATATATATATATATATATATATATATATATATATACATATATATATATATAATATTTACTTTTATTGTCATGCAGACAACATATGTGTATAAAATGAAGTGGCCAACTGAACAGGCTGTAACCACCATGAAGATTAGCAATGGTTGTACTGTTCCAGACACACTACCATGAAATAAAAAAGTAAACTTCCTCAGCTGATGGTTTTAATATTTGTTCTATTTATAGTCCTTCCAATAATCATCCACAGTAAAGCCTTTAGACTACATGGAGTAACTGTTCAGTGACATTCCTCCAATCACGTTTGAACCCTGAACTGAATTAAGATAGCAGTGCAGACAGCAGCTCGGCTTTAAACTGAGGGGGTGTGGCTCTTGCTCCCACTGGGGCTTACATTTAGGGGTCAACGCGGATTTTATGTTTCAGTTATTGAGCGGAAACTTTCCAGAGCGTTCGAGAGCCGCTCGGGGACAGCAGACGCTCAGCCGGCTGCACACGGACACTCTGTGACCGCCAAGCTATAAAGACGCCACCCACTCCAAGGACTTGTCTGCTGATGATAACACACATTTCCCATCATGCTTGTTGAGGCCTGAAGAACAGATTCAACCGTTTGTGCTTGAAGCTTCTTGTTAGGGTTTCATATACAAGCAAATATAAATAATAAGCTAATATAATAATCATATTTTTTTGTCTAAAAAAAAAAAAAACTTAGCAGAAAAAACAGCCAAACTTTAGAATATCCTTAAAAAACTGAAAAAATCCTTAATTAGCCAAAACAGATAGCATGTAGCTGAAATATTAGTTAAACTCCTAAATAGCCTAAAAAATCTTAGTAAACACCAACATGCCAATATTTAGAACTTTAAAACTGTAACTTATTAACATAATTATGAATAATATAAAGGCAGGAATATTATTTAAGAATAAATAAACCTAAACCTTAAATAACTTTCAATATTTTACTCTCAATAAAAATATATTTTGTCAGAATTATACAAGTTAGAAATAAACACAAGATAACATCGGACCATTAATAATAAAATAAAATGATATGAAGGGCCGGATAGAATTACCCGGAGGGCCGGATCCGCCCCCGGGCCTTGACTTTGACACTTGTGATCCAGAGGAATTAATTATCTGTGAGAAAGGGCTTCCGATCAGAATGTGAGAGAAGTCCTTAAACAACGACAGAATGACAGGGAGCTTGCAGACCAGTTTGAGAGACCAGAATAATGTTTGACTGAGCAGAATCCAGATCTCTCTGTCCTCAGGAATCTCCAGAACCCGCCTCAGGGGAAGAGGAGGCGTCTTAACACTGAGCAGCAGCTTGCTCTGTCAGTTTCACGTCAGCTTCAGATGACAAACTGAGCCTGCAACTCCACAAACCTCCAGCACTGCACCCCCCGCTTCACTCTGCTCTTTACTGTACTTCCATGTGCACTTGAGCAGGGTCCATTTGGGGTTGCTGGTTGCCATGGCGCTATGGTTCCATCCTTCCCACAGACGAGGAGAGCTGAAAGCTTGCTCTGTGGTCATGAGAAAGTTCAGCGAATGTGAACCCAGGGAACAGGGCGGGGCAGATGACAGTTTCCCTTTTTAAGACTGTTTTATGTTGATCTAGTTGAAAAATCTGAGTGGATGGAGCGCTGTAAGTTCTGACCAACACCCCAGAGAGCAGCAGGAATGGCAGGAATGCAGAGACACAGTGTAATGCAAGAGGCTGAGAGTAAAACTTCATGTGAGGGCAGACTCCCCCTCCCAGTGAAAGCAGAGAGTCAGAAACATCCACTGAAACAACTACAAACAAGCAGCTTCATCCAACATGTCACCAATAACATCTGCTTCATATCACTTGAATAGAGGGTGTATTCAGACTGGGATAGGTCTTTGGTTCCGGGTCGAGTCCTAAAGATTCCATTCTGTCTGTATTCAGACTGACGTCTTTCTGAGAGTTCTGTTTCAGACTAAACTTTGTAAACAAAACCACAAGACTAAAGATCTCTTCCGTCATTGGCCGGCAGGTGAGTCAAAACAAAAGGAGAAAGATGGAGATGCTGTGGTTTGTGAATGCCAGGATTTTTAACTTCTTCTAACTTTTTATTTCGCTGATGGATTTTGAGTGTCTGTATGAAGGCCAGGTGCAACACTTACTTTACTGCTACAGCGGAGACATGCTGCACGGCGGTTCCTGGGGACACTACGGCTATGAGGGGCGGCCGTGGTGCAGCGGTAGAGCAGTCGATTCCTAATCGGAAGATTGCGGGTTTGATTCCCGCCTTGCCCGCCCATGGGTTCCAAGTGTCCTTGGGCAAGACACTGAACACCGAACAACCTCTGGTGGGAGGTTGGCGCCAGTGTTCAGCAGTGGAGCCACCATCAGTGTGTTAATGGGTCTGTGACTGTAAAGCGTTTCGGGCCTTCAATGAAGGTAGAAAGCGCTATACAAGTATACACCATTTACCATGATATAAGGTACGCTAATAAGTATTAATGACATCTAGATCATCAGGAAAACAGTGAGGAGCAACGTGTATCACTTAAAAAGTTGTTTTATTGAGCCTGAATTCATCCAACCACATTTCAATGAGTTGCTGTCTGATCATTGTGGTGTTATGAATGAATGAATGAAATGGTTTATTTCAAGCAATCGGGTACATAAAATATACATATTACATAATCAATCACAAGCAGATCACTTGAAAGGGAGGAAGCAAACTTATAGCATTGTTTTAAAGTTAATTTTGTTAAGGAACTACCAGGTATCTTTTGGGATGACGTCACAGCAGCAGGCAGCACGTGCCGTCGACAGACACAGGAAAGCATTTATGAAGCGTTTTTTTGGCGATCTTAGAACCAACGTTCTAAAACAGAAGGGGTTGTGCCATTTTTTCCTATTTGCTAACACGACAAGTGTTGCTTTACATTTGTCCGCGGCTCATCCGTTGCGTTATTCTTTCAGTTTACATCATATGACTACCGGCTACGGTGGCCATTTTGGTTCAGTTGTTTCGGTCCGGGAGCGGATTGTTTTCAGACTGAGGAAT
The DNA here is from genome assembly GCF_002922805.2 of Oryzias melastigma. Taxonomy (NCBI): domain Eukaryota; kingdom Metazoa; phylum Chordata; class Actinopteri; order Beloniformes; family Adrianichthyidae; genus Oryzias; species Oryzias melastigma. The sequence continues at coordinate 3,537,229 of NC_050521.1, read as the reverse complement.
CTCAGAGCGAACCGAAGTTCAGTCAAGATTGCAGAGAAACCGAGACCACCTCGAATGATGGGTCAGATAGAGATTCCTGGATTTGTTTGTGAGTATTCAGACTGAAACTTTGTTCCACATTATTGGGGGAAACGCACTCTGGTTCACCAAAGGTGTCCAGTCTGAATACACCCTTAAACTCAGAAAGACTCCGGTCTTCCCTTGAAACAAAGACCTTTCAGAACTTCTGGAACACTCTGGTATGTCTTCTGCTCTAAACACTTTAAACACCAGATGCTAAATAATATTAATGAAAAAAGAAAATGAAAAGGTTGGAAGGAATCAGAGACACTCAACAGTTCAACAAACGCTCAGAGGAGACAGCAGCAAACAGATGTGTTCCAACCACTGCAGACCAGCAGATCTGAAGAGGAGAACCACAGAACATGATGAAGGAAGCTACAGGCATCCCGTCACAGCCACCTGCAACAGGCTGAAGGGGCCAGCAGGCAGGACACTTGGAGACTACCAAGTTCCACTTCAGACAAATAAAGCTCAACGCAAAGACAGAGCGGAGCTGTGCGCACAGCGGTCCGCCACTGCCAGACACATCAGCATACGAGCAGGGCTGTGCCTCACCGTGTGGTAACCCCGGGCTATGGGAGGCTTCCCAGTGGGGTACGGATCCACCGTGTCGATGATTGTCTGCCTCTCTCCTTTCTGGTTAATTTTCCGAAAGCGCCGGCGGGACTGTCTGTGTGAGGCTTGTCGCTGAAAGTACTCCTCATTTTCGTCCATATAGTCCACCTGCACACATGAGGACGAGATGCAAACATAGAAGGGGGGTAAATGTTTTCATCCTTTCACACACTCCGCACAAGAGAATCAAACACTTCTTCCACCTCCTCCTCCCGCCCTCTCATCCTGTAAAAATAGAAGCGTGAGCGTAGGATCCGCCATGCACTCCTACGTCAATGGGAGCACAAAGGAGAGGTGCAGAAAGAAAGACTTGCAGAGCTGGGTTCTTCGGCTGCAGGAACACAGTCTGCTGCAGTTTACATGATGGTAATGACAGAAACTCCACCGCCATCTAAATCTGCTGCCAACAGAATACACGCTTCAGTTTCCTGTGTGATGCTGTTCTAGAGCAGCAGAGAGGAAGTCCTCTCCTCAGCTGGAACTTCATTTTGTGGTTCCTTCTCGTCTGCTCATAACACTTTCAGTGTAACTTCATGTTTCAGATTACACCCAAAATCGCCCTGCCTCACCAACGGCTGCCATGACAACAGCAGCAGAGTTGTGTAAGAGTGGGAGCATAGAATCATGATTGCACATGTAACTGAGCCAGTGTGAGCAGCGCTGTGTGTCTGAGCCGGACAAAGCTCCTCTGGTGACAGAGCAGCTGTTCTGAGGCGGCACAGGAGCATCTGCAGCGGACACATCAGAGGACGGGCTTTGGGAAGGGCCTCTGTGTTTGTGAGAACCCCCATCCCTTCTTCTGGACACACACAGACATGAAGGAGCTCTGCAAATGTGTTATACTTCACACATCAACAGGATGTGGGGTCTCTTCCTTTAAGGAAGGATGGGAGGAGAGCGTCTTTACATGCTGGGACTGGGGCTGTGTGTGTAAGCCACATTTTATAAACCAGGTATTACAATCAAAGCAACAAGACTTCCATTTCAGGATTTATTTCTGCAAAACTTAGCGAATCTACAGGAGAAGATCTCTGAAGAACTGTTCTCTGTGGTTCTGACTTTACACAGGGATAAGGGAGAGGAGGAAGAACCAAAGACACCAACACTCAGAGTTTACAGGGATCGCTGCTTTAAAAACTTGAGCATTCTCTAAACATTTGCTCTCTTTTTTACTTGTAAGCAGGCCAACTGATGGAGCATGTGATGCAAACCTTCACATCACTGTACAGACCGAGCTGCTGGGAGATTATGGAAGAAGTGCTTTACAAAGATAAAATGATGATGCAGTTTTCACATTCAGCTGGTTGGACAGATCTGACCTCCATGGATGCTCCGGGTTTACACTGAAACCATCCTGTTATGAAGTAAAATCTCTCACATGCAGTGAGTCGGATATGGAGACCTGAAGATGGCTGGGCTGTCCTTTTCATGTCAGAATGCAATCTTTTGATTTGCGACCCTATGGCAGTTGGAGTGTCAAACTCAATCGCACATGCGGCCGAAATCCAAAACACACTAAAACTAAAATTCTACAAACGTAACTTTTTAACATAATTATGAACTAGATATATAACATTACCTGCTATAATGCTAGTGTAAATGCTGTAAGCTGAATTTGGCTGCAGAAGATGCTAGTGCTGATAACTGAAGATGCTGAAGTTGATAGCTAAAAAAGCTGAAGCTGAAAGCTGAAATCAATGAAGCTGAGAGCCAGCTAAAATATGAGCTAAATGCCAAATTAGCCTAAAAGAAATTAAGTTAGCCAAAACAGCTAGCATGTAGCTGAAATATTAGCTAAACTCTAAAATAGTCTAAAAATCTTAGTAAATGCCAAAATAGTCCAAAAAGCTATCAGAATGCAAATTTTTTAAACTTTAAAACTGTAACTTTTTAACATAATTCTGAATAATAAAAAGGCAGGAATATTATTACAGAATAAATCAACTTAAACCTTAAATAACTTTTAATATTTTACTCTCCATAAAAATGTATTTTGTCAAAATTATACAAGTTAAAAATGAGCACAAGATAACATTGGGTAATTAATAACAGTAAAATAAAATGATCTTGAGGGCCGGATCCGGCCCCCGGGCCTTGACTTTAACACGTGCATTAGTACTTTGACACTGAAAAATATTTTTTAAAGATGGGAGTGGCTTTGCTTCTTAGAGACTGGGCCTCTATAAACCCTTCCATTCAAATCTAATCCTGTTACAGGCCTGATATCAAGTTACTCCATTAGTTCTTAGATGTGTTTTTATATGAATCTTTTTCAAATCTGTTGCCTCGGTTCCAACTACTCTGTGACGTGAACCAGCAAAACATTTGAAATGAGCACATTTATCAGTTAAAAGAGAAATAATTGCTTATTGTATAAAGTGTTCTGTTCTGAACACCAACATTTTAGAGTTGTATTTTTCCTCCTCTCCTGTGCTCTTTAACATGCGGTGGATCTTCAGTGATTGTATGCTCAGACCTGCAGCTGGGACATAAAGTGTGAGACTCACCACAATCATCTCTGAGGGTTCGAGGACGATGCACTCACATCCACGCCGCAGGCTGCCGGCTGATCTCTTCCCAAAACTGAAAACAAGGAGACAACAATAATGAAGAAGTCTGTGTAGCTGAAGAAATCCAGCATTAAAACTGTTTAAGCCTGTGGATAAAACTTAAAATGTCTGTTCATCTGCAGGCAGAGAAGCTGCTGCTGCTTTCAGTGACTCCACAAATGTTTCTGAGCTCTTTGACCAGAATTCAACACATATCTGCACATGTGTCGACACAGAGCTACATTGATCAGACAGTCCCCTCTTTCAGTTCCTGGAGGGAAACACCCGCCTCTGGAAAAGTCCACTCTGCTGACGTCACAGGCCGGGCACGAGGAGCTGCAGGACCCTGTGTCTCAGAGACGCCGTGCAGCCTGGAAACTCTGAGCATGGGCACGTCTAAGCGGAGTGTGAGCAGGAGAAAGTGGCTTTGTCCAGCAGTAAAGTTGGAAGTGAAGACACAGGAGCTCCTTGTTTGTTATTTTTAACATCTTTGGAAACGGAAGGTAACCAATTTCGTTCTTTTTTTTTTTTTTGCTTAAAGTTTGGATGGATTGAGATGGTGTGACCTGGGCACCACATGGAAGTATTTTTAAGCACCTTAAACATTTTTCATGGTTTGGTTCTTTGAAGTGAACTTTCTGGGTAGTATAGTCTCTAAGGCCTCAAATACATTTCAGGACAATGATCATTTAGGAAATAACCGTTTAAACGTTGCAAAGAACATTGATGTTCTTGTCCGGTTCTTCTACAGGTCTTTTGACTTCTGCATTGTTCAGCACGCTCTGAACCGTTTCAGTGTCAAACTGTTCAGTTTCGTCGAGAAATTCCTGCTTTACTTTTAGTTTTGTTTACTGTGTATGTTTGAATATTGGGCACGTTTTGTTCATCTAAAAATTCGGGGAAAGCTTTCAAACCTTTTTTATAAATGTTGAGCTCTTAAAGAACTTTGAACAAATTTTAGCTGGAAAGATAATTCAAACTTGAAAAACTTGGGCTGACTTCAGGTGAATTTTCATTCATTTCAAATCAAGTTTTCACCGTTGTAATTGTCATTTCTATCTTTTAACACGCAACACATTGCTAAACATTTGTAACACTTTTACTTACAATATTTTTGCTATTTTAGTCTTATTGTTAAAATGACTTGAGATTTTGTGGCTGCATTCATCCCTCCTGTTGAACGACCTAGTGATCAGAATAAGCAGAAGTCGCCCAGAATAAACAGGCTCTTTAGTCACTATGCAGGAAATGTGTTTATAAAATAATGTCACTTAAATAATGGATGGATTCAAAGTGACTAAAGAGTAGCGGCTGGAGGGCTCAGTGGGCTGAGTGTAGGGCTAGCACGCAGGAGCCCTGGGTGTCCCCTGATCTCCATCCAGATTGGGTCCTTAGCCAAGACCCTTGATGCTGCTGCCTAACTGGGTCCCTGTGCCCCTCAAGTACAGGGTTGTGTCAGGAAGGGCATCCGGCGTAAAAACTCTGACAAATCACTGATGTGAAACAGTGGGTGCTGTTACGCTGTGGCGACCCCGAAAGGGATAAGCCGAAAGGTGAAGAAGAAGAAGATTCAGAGAGACTGAAGAATTTTAGCTACAGACATTAAACAGTAGAACATTGATGAGGACCTTCAATAACCCTTTTCCTTTGACTTTCAGTCCACCTGGACATGGGCTCTGTGACCTGCATCAGCTCAGAGGGCTTAGCTTGTGGATTTGTTCTCCAACACCACGTGAGCAGTGATGGGGAGCCCCACTGGCAGTGGAGGGGTTAATGCTGATTGTTGCCGTTTGCTTTGCCTGAGCTCGACTTTAATGCTGCTGTAATTCTGTTTGCAGCCCTGACAGCCTGAATTCCTCCACAGGAACAGGGCCAACATGGTTCCTCAATAACAACTGCTCTCTAAGCAAAGCGAGCAGCTTTAAAGTGTTGAAGGTCTGCTCCTCCATGACGTCTGTCGAGGGGAACAAGCAATGCAGCCCTTCATGATGCAGGAGGCTGTGATAGACAGACAGCTTCAGGCTGACGGGGCTCCGTTTCCTCAGGAGAATAAAGGGAAGCATTAAGGAAACATCATGAAAGCTACAGCATATTTGACTGCTATGCTTTTTGAGTTATATTTAGTTCCTTCGGTTTAACCAATTCAGTCTCAACTGCATAAAGTAGTAGCTCCTTTTTTAATGCTGTTTTTAAAAACATCATCTAATGAAACAACAAACATGAACATTTTAGATTTGAGTCTTTAGGGTTCATCAACATTAGTGACTTCAACTGTTGACGTTCAGAGTTTTATTGTCCTAAGCTCTGATGTTTTTGGAGTCAAAATCTGGGTCCCAGTGTCTTTCCCACACTAAAGTCTGCACAATGAAAGATTCACATGAATGATGGAAAACAAAGGAATCCGGGTCAGTATGTGACATGACAGCACACAACAACAGGGAGGATCACCTCCATCTACAACAGGTTCGCTCCCATCCAGCTCTCTCACAACCACAATCCAACAACCACAATTTAAGAAAAGTATAACATACTGTAGACCACATATGTCAAATTATTTTTGTTTTTTAGGCTAATTTGGCATTTAGCTCATATTTTAGCAGGCTATCAGTACTAGCATCTTCAGCGGCCAAATTCAGCTTACAGCATTCACATTAGCATTATTGCAGGTTATACAATATATATCTAGTTCATAATTATGTAAAAAAGTTATGACTTTAAAGTTTTAAAAATGTAGTTTTAGAGTGTTCAAATGTTTACCCTTTTCAGCCCATGACCTAAGAGTGTTTTGGATTTTGGCCCCTTGTGTGATTGAGTTTGACACCTCTGATATACATGAAGATGTGTAAAGCAAACAGTTTTATCTATAGGGAATTAAGTCAGTTTTCCATCACAGACAGATACAGCAGTCCTGTTTTAAGAGCAGCAGAGTTTTATTCTGAGTTTTTTTTCTCTCATGTTGATTTTAGTTAAGCTTACCTGTTCTGGGAATTTACTAACATTTGCTGTGTCATGGTGTGATTTGGAAACTGCAGTCTTCACATAAAAGAGGATTTCTGTGCGTACATAAAAGAAAAAAACGGCTCATGACTGTTAGATGTGTGACTTTTCAGAAACTTCCTCTTTCCCTTCATTTAGAAAAATGCCTCCACAGCTACAGCTAAGTAATGAGCCAAACCCTTAGAGTATTATCCACTAACACCCTCAGACTAACAGACAGACGCTCCACACCTCAAAGATGTAATAACAGATGTAAATGAACAGATGAGTCAGTCAGGCTTCACTTTAGCTGCGATAGAGAGGAAATGATGAAAAAAACGTCCATTAGTGATTATCGTCCATAATTAGATATTACATCGGGTTTTCCAGCAGCAGCCAGAATCTCGCCATCACTCTGAACCCTGTGGCAGTTTCCCAGCGCTCCGGTCTCCCTGCTTCCCGCCCTGCATTCCACTCACTTATACAACAGGACAGGAATGGAATGCCGTTCCAAGCAATCACCAGCCGTTCAGTGCACCTAACTTGTGCTCTCAGATCGAGAGGAGGGGTCTCCTCACTGAAGAGCGGCAATGCAAACATTTTCAGACCTTCAGGAGGAGAAAAAGAATACGCTCTGGTCCTTTGGAAGCTGAGTCCTATGAATCTTTAAAGCTATTACAGCGGACACTGACTTAAAGCCCTCACCAGCTTCCTGTCAGGGCAGCAGCTGCCCCCCAGCCGCCCTGCAATCATGCTCAAAATTCCTTGGAGCATCGACGTGGTTGTTCCACACGCGCAGCCCAAACTTTGCCAAGACGGTTCTGAAATAGAAGTTGCCTTCAAAGCCAGGAATGCGCGGATGACTTGTGACTTTTGCTTCCTGAAATACTGCTCCCCGTCCCGCAGCAGCACCACAGAGCCTGCAGGGACAGCTCGGTTCCACTGTCTGGTGTCAGCGTTTCCAGAACATCCCTCCTAACTGCACCCACTCCTCAACAGAGGCTTCTGACAGGCGGAGTGCGCAGGAGGCTTTAGTTTACCAAACAGACTGGAGTTGTTTGTAACCCCTTAAACACGAGGAGCAAACAGCCGCCTGCTGACAGCCCTCCCTTCACCCTGACACTCCAAAAAAAGACATCAAAGTCATGCTTCACATTCCAGACATGAGGGTCATCACACAGACCTGCTGCCGGCCTGCAGGCTCTTCAGGCTTTTCACAAACAAGCAGAAGCTCCAGCAGCACAGAGACGAGCGCTTGTGTGTTCAGGTGGAAGGAGTCAGCAGAGGCTGCTGCCTGAGCACTCACCCCGACACCTTCAATCGCTCCCAGACTGACACAGCCCCCGGGTAAGTGTAGAGGATCCCTCCCCTCTAAATGATTCCTCCTGTTAGTCCAGAAAGGCTCCAACAAAGCTGTTCCAAGCCCTGAAGCTTAGCTGTAGGAGCGGCATATCGTCCTGCGTTCATGCCAGCGCTGCTGAGAGAGATCTGTGTGGAAGAGCTGGGAGCGTGTCAGTGGATCCTCCCCCCGCCTCTGTGGGGCGAGGTGGGGCGCAGACCGCAGCAGCATTCCAGCGTGACACTCACTTCCTGCTTCAGCCACCAATGAGTGAGAGGGCGGACCGTTTGAGCCTGCTTACGTTCTGGTGAACTGTGGACATGCTGTCCTCACTAAATTACTAGCTTGATTCAATCCTTTAGTTTGCTGTGTGAGGAGGAAATCCTTCAATTGGATGATTTGGATTTCAGATCACGTTTTGTGGGTCGATTCAGGTGTTTACAGTACAAAGTCTTATGTTGTTCTCATAAGAATTCAGATTTTAATGTAATCCTTCATTGTGAGGAAGAAACCTTCAGGTCTTTCAAAATCAAATGTTCTCTGGTCTAAAACTGCTATTTTACCTTGTTTAGCCTCTTCAGAGAACTAAGAACTAAATGTTCATGTAGTTTATCGTGTGAACAAGGTTTAGAGTTGGTTGTCTCCTTAACGCTGGTCTCCACAGATGGATAGGCAGCGTGGAGACATCGCCATCATACGGCATTCATGCTCTAAAACAGAAGCCTCTTTGGACAGTCAACACACCATAGATAACATACTAGGATTTCTTTTAGAATAAATAATAACTACTAGGGCTGGGAATCACTGGGTACCTAACAATACGCGATACATGGCTTGCAATATCGATGATCGTGCAATACTGCGATTATTGCTAGAAATCATCTCTAATTACTCACAATATAAAGAACGACACTCGTATTTTTTAGGAAAATGTATCCACATTTATTTTTTAGCTTGAACACAATCATAATAAACAACTTGTGTCTTATTTTGTGCAACAAATAATAGAGACTTTAGTACTAATCAGTAATATTATGTCTTTGACAATCATTGACACCAATTGAATTGGAATTATCTGTAAAATTCTGTGTTAACAACAGTAAACACAAACAGCAGAGCCACTACTTAGTGCAGAATTGTTGTAAACAACAGAACAAAAATTAAATAATTCAAGTAGCTGCCAGACACATAAGTGCTACACACCCCCAATCTACCTCCAAAGGAACGCCTCACCGAATAATAATAATAATAATAATAATAATAATAATGGATTGGATTTATCTGCGCTTTTCCAGACGCTCAAAGCGCTTACATTGTGTATCCATATTCATTCACACATCATTCATACTTGGTGATGGTAAACTACTACTGCAGCCACAGCTGTCCTGGGGCAGGGTGACAGAGGCGTGGCTGCCAGTCACCTGAACATTCATACGCATTCACACACCAGTGGAGCCACACTGGAGGCAAGTAGGGTTAAGTGCCTTGCCCAAGGACACAACGACACTTGGCTGGCGGGAGCCGGAATCGAACCGCCTATCCTTCGATCATTGACCGATCCGCTCTACCACCTGAGCTACTGTCGCCCTATGAATGATGAATATAACGTTTAACTGCCTCTTCAATCACAGAATCAATCACAGGACTAAATATTGCAATATATCACCATATCAATACTTTGGCGCACCCCTAATAACATCTAAGAACCAACTGAAGCCTTTGCAACTCGAAACTTCTAAGCTGCAAAAGTAAAAATGTTTGTTTGATAATTGCTTCAAGTTTTAGGTCTAAGTAAAATAAATTGTTGTCCAAAAATATGTTGCTGATATTCATCTGGGTCAAAACTGGGCCAGCACCTTAGTGTCCCCCCACCATGTTTTAGTTGCCGTTTCCTGATCACTACACTTTATTATTATTATTATTTTTTTTTATTAAGTGTACTATTTTATCTTGCTGTGAATACAAATATGAGATAAAATACTAGCAAAATTCTGTGATGTGATTGTGTTGCTTGGATAAATGAGAATTGCATTTTTATTAAAATCGACAATTCTTGTTGTGCTAATTTGCTTCATTTATCTTGTTTATTTGCAGTAAATTAAAATGCCTTCGTCAAATGCAACCGTTCAGCTCAACCCCGTACAGGTGGCCAAAAACCAAAACATACCTTAGGTCGCTGACTACATTTATCACTCTAAAACTAAATGTTTAAACTTGGAATATTATTCAAGTAAAAATCAACCTAAACCTTAAATAACTTTCAATATTTTACTCTCCATAAAATATATTTTGTCAAAATTATACAAGTTAGAAATAAACTAATTATTAAAAGAAAAAACACTCACATTCCTTTACTTTTATATGAAAAAGATTACACTTAAATATCCCAAAAGATTTTAGCCTCCGTAAAACATATCCTGTTAAAATATGAAAATGCTGCTGAACAAAACAAAACAAAGCCTGGAAAAAAAAATAAAAGTTGTGCTTTTAAGCAAAAACAAACCAAACCATTACGTTTTCTTTATGTGTTTTGCTGTCTGGTTGTTATACTCTGTTTGCCTTTATTTATTTTATTCCGGGTATGTTTGTTTCTTTCTGCTGCATGATTCAGAGTGGGGTCATCTGGACCCATAAGACAGCATGAGGGTTAAAGGTAGTGCACGTGCGTCTTGCAGTTCCCTTTAGAATCAAGAGACGTCATGAAAATGTGCATGTGGTAAGTGCATCATGAAGTTTTTGTAGGTAGCACACGCCGTCGTAAATGCCCTTCACAGAGCACTCCAGTCGTTACTAAGGTACGTATCCACCTATAAGGGCAGTTGGGACTAAGGCATGAGAAGAAATAACAAATCCCTGTAAACAAATGTACTTAGAGGTCATCTATTGAGTTTTCTCTAAAGTGCAGTTTTACGGTTTTACATTTCTTGGGAGGTACATTGTGAATAAATTCACGTGTTAAAGCTGTGAGCTGAACAAAGTGTTGAAGAAAAATGTGGAGCAAACCAAGAGAACTTTTCTATTAAATCATTTATCTGACAGGAAGCATACAGGACGTGTCAGAAGCTTTTAAACCTGCTTAGTCTCTGCCGCTAATGTGAACCGACCATCACGTCACTGTAAATGTACTGCAGCTCAAAAGAGCAAATTAATCACCAAATAGCCATCACACCTGGAACAAAAGTTCAGCTTGTGAGTAAAACAATGAAATAAAACTGAGTGGAGAAACAGAATAAATGATGTTTGGACAGTTTCATCAGAGATAAGTCTGACTTGACCTTTCTGTGTCAGCAGGAGAAGAAAAACTACTCCACAAAGCAGGTTACAGGTTTGCTTGGGTTCTGATCAGAAAGCTGCAGATGAGTCTGGCAAATAGCGTGCTGAAAATGAATGCAGGCAGAGGAACTGAAACCAGAGAAGGGTTAATAAAGTTTGCATTCAAGTGGAAGTTCCCACTTCCAGAAAGTGGAAGCGCAAATGTATCTCTATCTGTTAATCAGTATTCCTGATCCGAGACTAAATGAAAACAGACAAATCTGAGCTCAGCAGTGTAGTAAGATCAGACAAACTCACAGTTGATCTGAACAAATATGAATGAGCCTTTTCTTTGTTTAAAAAGAACCAATCAGCAGCTTAAATATGAAGCTAGGTTTATGCAGGAGTATTGTCCATCTGTAAAAAGGTTTTGTAACTGTAATAAGAAATTTATACAACCCTAAAACTGTTGAGCAAGTGTAGAAAAATGTGTCCGTGAAAGGTCATGCACACATACGAGCACAGGCATGGATCTTCAGCAACCTGGGACACGCATGCCACAGTAGCACGCGGGGGTGGGACAACAATAAGCCCTTGATCTGTCGACCGCTTGTATTTTTCAGGATTGAAAAGGGTGACAATCTCTTCTCACAATGAGCTTTTTCCCCGATGGGGTCATAAGGAAAGGGTCAGTTCATGCAGTGCTGTTCTGTAACTTCACACACCTGTATGCTGATATATATATAAATGTTACCGGTGAGATGACATGTGGGGCGATATGAAAGATGAATAAGACTGAAGCATACACTTGTTTTTTTCATGGTTTTGAAGTTATTAGAATCTGATCCTATTGCTGTAGGTATGACATACCACAAACGCAGTACTTTTTGTTTCAAACGAACATAGCTGAAATAAATTCAAGTTTGTCTTATTTTCCTTGTGCAATATTGTTATTAAAGCCCTTTTTTGAGTTAATACCAACATATGTTTTAAAAACCTATTTGACCTGCTGTTTGTTAATTAAATAACAATTCAGAGACATTGGAAATGTTTTCGTATTTCCAAGTATTAGAGTCCGCATGATAGCTGGTGATGACACAGTTGTTACAGTGAGAATTATAAATCAGCACTGTAAGTCATAAATGTTGCTGATGTACAGTAACAGAAGCTAAATTACTATTAGTAATGTTATTTTCTTTGTCTGTAAATTAATCAATCAGCAGTCTCCCCATGAGATGCATGATTTCCATCCAGGGAAAAAAGTTCCTTCATTCTACATTTCTACAGTTATAAAACAACTTTACAACCACAAGCTTTTTTGATAAAACTTATTTATGGACTAGCATTTTTTTTTCAACAAGTACAAAATCTTTTTTACAGACGCACAAATCTCTCATTACAAGTATAAAACTTTTTTACAAATGGACAATACTTTTGCAACAATCCTAACTTAATACTTAAAAGGACAAAAAGTCCTTTAAGTCCTTTTGTTTGCCAAATATTTTAAAAGTGTACCTATGTTTAAAAGATCTTTGATACTGCCTCAAGTACCGGCATTTAAAACATAAAACTACATAGGGATTCTGCTCGAGACTGGAACCAAAAATCTGTATTTCAAACAATGAAAGAGAGAACTATGACGAGATTTCTCCTCTAAAAGCTGCTTCATGGCTTCCTTAAATGTGATGAGCAAACAAATAAAGTTGTGTGAACTAGAAGTGCATGAGCTTCCTCTTTCCTCTATCTATGAGGTGTGTTAGATGGTGGACGGCAGGTGCAGGGCTAATCTGTTGGTCAATCACTGTATAAGACAATATTTACAAATAGTTAAGATTATTCTGTGGATTAGAACCATCAGAAATCCTGTTTACTTCTGCATAGTGTGATGTTTTATTCATCTTTGTGTAGCAGATCAAGAAAGAATTGACTCTTTAGCGATGGACTGAACAAGGAGAACAATGTTGGTTAAGAAAGACAAGAACATAAGGTATTGTGTTCTCTAAGTATTTTGAGACACATCTGTCTGAAATCTAAAGTATGGAACCAGGTAGACTTCCACACAACAAAGAAGCATCAGCAAAGACCATCTATCCATACGATGGCACACCTGTTGTACTGTACCGTGATATTATTAACATAGAAGTGTTGCTCAACATTCTAGCTCTATAGAATGAGTCATATTTGTGGATGAAAGATGCCATCATTAGACCACAAACATGCTTATAAGGAACGTCAGGTACAAAACACAGATCGTCCCTTTGAAGACGATGAGAGCTTCTGATTGTCTTTATGTTCACTTCATGCTTCAGCATCAGCTCTGTTAGTGACTGATTACAGGACATGACTGATGAGGTTTGGCTGACGTGCTTTAAATCTGTCATGCTTCTGTGTATATACTGTATATATTCATCCATGTATTTCATTTCACACATGGATAAAATAAAGAACACACATCTCAAGCTTCTTCAGTTAATGACTGAGTCATTCATCTTTCCTGGATCAGGTCTCACTAATGTTGCGTGGGGGGTGGAGGGGCACACAGAGAATGATGGAGACGTATCAGGTTATTGGCCTTGCTGCCAGCGTGGATGTGGACTGCTGTTTCAGAGTGCAGTCAGTCTGAAATCTAATTCCAGTGAGTCTTTAAAAGCTTCAGGAAGTCCTGCTAGACTCAGTGCAGTTCATCGTGTCACTGCCCATTTCCCTTTCCAGTCACTCTGTCCTCACGGGTCCTTTTAAGACAACCAGAGTCAACTTTATTCTCTGTTTTGGACGGATTAAAGAGATCCTATGTAAAAAAAAAAAAAGTGAGTAGATAGAGAAATGTTTTAAGCTCTCTGAGGCTACCAACAATGGCAGAAGGTTTGATGAAACATTACAGAGTTGAGTGGGTTAAAAGGTACTGCTTAAAGTACACTGCATTTCCGTTGCACTGAGATTACAGGTGATGCAAGGCGCAGTCTGACTTCAGTCTGCCAGCAGATTAACTCATTCTGAAGGAATTAGGAAGAGTGGTGTCGAGAAAAGGTTTGTTCTGTGTAACAGCTCGGTGAACTTCTCGTCTCAAATGTCTCTAAAACTGTCACTAAAATGTTTGTTTCAGTATATGTCACTGGAGAAACAGGTTCTGTGACATTTCCCTGAAGCATTTCTCTGAAGGTACCACAAAACTAAGATGATAAAAAACAAAACCAGAGCAGATGTAAACCAATTTATAACAACAGTCAAATGCTCTATGATTTACTGTCAGAACAGAAGAAAAAAATGACGGTACAGCAGACATCCTTTAATATTACCTGGTTAAGATCCGCAATAGTTTGCATTTTAATAATGCTTTGAGCTTCTTCACAAAAATGCATAAAACTCTCAGAATGAGGGCTTCTAAACAAAGCTCATTATTTAGACACATCAGGTTAGAAATGTGAAGTTCCATAGACACCCCCCACCCCTGTCAGTCTCATACCTTTAAACCAGCATACAGAAAAAGACAGGGCAGAGCTGATGTCGGACTGAACATCTTGGCGTGTTCCTATAGTGTAAATGTTGAGTTCATGTGAGCATCATGAGGAGGATTCAGGCATTCAGGGGAAAAGTAAAAGTTATTTTGATCAGTAGTCAATTCATAGAAGTTCCTGTTTGATTAAGCAAGTGTAAAGATCTGCATGTGTCCTGATTATGATCGTCAGTAGAAAAGTGACAGTAGCTGGAGCTGGGACTGGGAATTACTGGAATTACTGGGTACCTCACAATACGATGCCTTACATGCCTCAAGATATCGATGATATCGCGATACCGCGATAACTGGTAAAGAAAATAAACTCTACTTACAATATATAAAAGAACACATATTTTTTTAGGAAAATATATCCACATTTATTTTTAGCTTGAACAAAATCATAATAAAAAACTAGTGACTTATTTTGTGCAACAAATCATGGACCCTTTTGTGCAACATTTCTGAAATCAGTAATACTGTGACTGTGACAAACACCGACACCAATTGAATTGGAATTATCAGTAAAATTCAGTGTTAACAATAGTAAACATGGACAGCAGAGTCACTACTTAGTGCTAAATTGTTGTAAACAACAGAGCAAAAATTAAATTCAAGTAGCTGCCTGGCACATTGATCCAACGTGCGCCCCCTATCTACCACCGAAGGAACGGCTCACCGAAGGATGACGAATTTAACGTTTTTCCACCTCTTCAAACGAAAATAGAAGATCGATACTTGATGAGAACCCATCAAGAATCAATCACAGGACTAAATATCTCGTGATTTATCGCGATATCGATATTTTGGCACACCCCTAGCTGGAACCAGACTAAAGGGGGTTATTATCAAAGCAATGCAGACTAGTGCAGCACAGAGAAAAAGACAAGGAGAACAAGTGTTTAGTAAAGAGGTTTAGAATCATCTTAAATCTGCCAACGTGTCAATACCTGCAACCCCCCCTGGCATCGCCTACACACCTTCAGAACCAGGAAGTTCTTCCAAGTACAGTAGGCAGCCTGCATTTCTGGATGATTTCCGATTGTTTTAAACGCCTCCGACTTTCATGGAAGGCAGGACAATACACCTCAAAACAATACTGTTACGTTTTTGTAGAGGGAATTCAAATGACGGCCTCAAGTTCTAAATGCCGTAGGTGTGTTCTGGCAGCTCCATGCATAAGCAGGTCCTTGTCTGAAACACCCACAGAGTAACAGATCCACTTGTGAAAAGGCAGCACTGTAACATTTGGGTTTTTGCTTCAGAGGCGGTGGTCACTGCTGTGCTCTGAAGCTGAACTGAAGACAGATGGAGGAGTCTTCACTTTTGAGCTAAAGCTTCTATGTTCAAGTAGTATTATCTGAAGCAGAGGAACAGGAAAGGAGAGAACCGAGCTGACCGTAACGATTACCAGGACTGCAGTTAAATAAACTCCCATAGAATAAAAGATGAAGTAATGCTGCTGAGAGTTCTGCTGTGACAACATGAGGACAACCAGGTCAGTGACTTCCACTTCCTGCTGTCGTGGTTTGAAGGTGGACTGATCTTCGTGGCCTTTCAGTGCATTTATAGGGTCTCATATGAGCTACACTGCAAACTCTTTGATAACTGCAAAGATTTAAAATCTTGTCTACAGATATTCAAGATATTTTACCAGATTTGAAGTTGTTCCATTGCCATTTCAGTTCAAATTTTAGGGATGTTACACAGAGTAGATTTATGTTCTAAGAATATGTGGGTTTTTTTAAGATTTTATGAGGATTTACTAAAATGGGCCAACTTGTACAAATATATTCCCACTTTCTTCAGATTCTGTTTTACAAGTAGTCATTTCTACTTATTACTGTAGTTTTTTTTAAACTGTAATTAAAATGAACTATTATTAGATACACAAAAAATCATAAAGAACAACTATTTCTCAATAATTAGCAAAAAATACTTGGGCTGTATAACATTTGATTTGAAGCAATTGTATTTAACAGTTACCTTTTGTTCTTTTAATGCTTGTGTGGATTTCCTCATTTCTAGATTTTGATATTTTATTGTAAAATTTCTTGTTAAGTAAAATGACTTGCTGATCACTGAATATGTTCTAGTGATTTCCTTCTGCAGATGAGTATTCTATTTTTAGGCTTCCTCTTGATGCAGTTTTACCTGACTGGTTTAATTGGGTTTTAGATGTGTCAAGTTAAACAGAAAGTCACATGTAACGCAGGAGAGTCGCATGACACCTCAGAGCAGAGTGATTTCTGCAGGAATCAGCAACTCACAAGAAGCAGAAAAAACGTTTTCAGAGTCAACATGCAAATCTGGGATCATTCAAGGAAGAAAAGTTGATCCTGCTGTGACCCAGCCCTAAAATGGTCTGAAGGGTTTGGAATGAAGCTTTCATCTTCATCCAGGAATCCTACCTGCTTCTAGGGAGGAACATGGACTCCTTGATGAAAACTGAACCAGATAACAGGATGTACCAGCAGCTGCCAATGTCTTCAGGGCTGAAAAAGAGAAGAACACACACAGTTAGGACTGCAAGCAGCAGGACTCAGAACAGAGAAATTACACTTCATGAGAAACAACTATTTGGTGACTTTTAAAATATGAATAGAAGGCTAAAAAAACACATTTTACTCAACATTAAAAATAAAATATTTACCACATTTATTTTAATTATTTAATATGAACACAGTACCAGTTTATAATGCAAGGTATAATTATGTAATTTATAACTTCATTTTTAATGTTTTAATTCTTATTGCAAACTAAACCATTTTTATTTGCATTTCAAGTTGAATAAAGCACATTAGAAAACGTGAATATAGTATATATATATATCATGTAGGTTCATGTAAAATAACAATTACATACAAAAGATCCTAAAGTACAGAATAAGTGAATGAGGTTCATACAAACAGCAACACTTACAGTATTAAACTATACTATCAGTACTTTATGTGATCTAAGGCTCTGATTGGATTTTTTTATTAAAGAAGACATGATCTTTCAGCCCAGATATTTAGATTTTCTTTCAACCAACATTTAGTTTAATAATTGCATTAATATATTTGCACCTCATTTGAACTGAAATCAGCATGTAGTTACATGGTGCACGCAGAGTTCCTGTCTGCACTGTAATGTCATCTGGACATAGAGAGGTAACAACTGCTCTAACACAGCTTTCACGTTCAAAGAAAATCACCAATAACAAAAAAATCTGGTGCAAATTTGTTCTGAGGAAGAGTTTAAGGAGAGTCTGAAAAGCTAGTAAATGTACCAACACTGACCAATGACCCTGTTGTGTGTGTAGGTCTGAGGAAAACTTTATTGCAAACAAAAAGCTGCCCTGTTTTCTATGTCATGTTTAAAGTCACACATGGACTAGTCTTTTACATCAGTGGGAACCAACATATGAAGCCCTGGACATTGTCATGCAGCCCGGTGGAAATGCTGCTTTGATATTTTATCAGAAGTGAGGTTTTGTTAAAACATACAGAAGGACAGAAAGATATGAGGAATTCAGAAAAACTCAAGCGTGATGAAACCCTTAACCGTTCACATTTGTGACTGGGCAGAAACATTAGTCAACATTTAGTGCAGAAGTCTGCAACCTTCAGCTATGAAAGAGCCATTCGGGTTGATTTCTCACCCACTGAAACTCAGTAGGAGCCACAGGCTTCCTTCCTTCACCCTTTAAAAAAAATAGACACTGATTTACTACTATGATAGACATAATGAACTGAAAACAAAAATAGACTATTTTTTATGGAAGTTCCTTTCAAAATAAAATACACCTTGTCACATATGATCATCTCGATGACGCAAAAGTAGTAGTAGCAAGTATACTGTCAGCAGTAATCCAATAGAAATGGTTAATTTTACTGTTGGTTCATGTCTGCCGCAGACCTCTGATTTAGTGCATGGACAGGACATGTTTTGTCCACAGAAAACCATGGTTCACACTTAGTAAATTCTGTGTTAACAGTTAGTGGGGAAAATCGTAGCTTTAATTTGAAAATTAGAGAGAAAACGCTTTTAATGTACATGGAATGTACAAAAAAAAACTGAATTTAAAGGGTACAGCTGATTTGAAGTCCATCCGTTATGTTGGTGCCCCATCCCCACCATCATAAATTCCACGAAGATAATCCAACGGCTGGAATCCTCTAAACTGGGCGCAGTTCATGCAGGATTATCAGAGATGCTGCGGATGTTAACCTGCACTGTAAACAAACCATAAACGCTGGCTTTCATTTACCGGCAGCCTGCCAATAACATGAGAGTGCTACAGAAGTGCTGTGCCGGTCTGTGCAGGTCTGAAGGAGGACACTGCTGCTACCGCTGCAGCACAATGATTCATGAGCAGCTATCATCACATTACTTCACTTAAATGGATGTGGAGCATTTTATTTCTCCAGCTGATCAAAGTGTCCTCTGAAAGCAAAGACAAAGCAGTGAAATTTAGAGAGGAAAGCATTCATAGGATCCTCCAGGAAAGGAAAGTGTACGTGATGCAAAGTTTGATTTTTGAATGTGTTTATACTAAAAACTGCGAAATACAATGAAGTAGAGGGCTCAGGGGGTGGTGGGTGGTGGGGTGACTGGCCTGTGGGGGGGGGGGATCCTGCTACCACCTGCCTTGTAAGGACATGTGTTTTCTCTGGCTGCCCCTGTTGTAGGTTTTTAAATGTTTTAAAATCTCCTCAGCAGAGTTTGTTCGGCACAAGAGCTGCCACGATTAGTTGACTTATCAACGACTAATCGACTATTAAAATTGTCAACGACTAATTAAATAGTCGATTAGTCGTTACTTTATATTACATGGAGTCAGAGTGTAGTAAAGTTGAACGTTAAAATTGCATTCTGCTAGCTTTATGGGTTATTTTGACATTTATTAAGGTTTTTAGGCTATTTTGGAGTTTAGCTAATATTTTAGCTACATGCTAGCTATTTTGGCTAACTTTGTCTTTTTTCAGTTTTTTAGGCTAATGTGGCATTTAGCTAATATTTTAGCTGCCTATTAATTTCAGCATTTTCAGCCATCACCTTTGGTGATTTCAGCTATCATCTTCCGCGTTTTCAGCTATCAATTTCAGCATTCACACTAGAATTATTGCAGGTAATGTTATATATCTAGTTTTTAGTTAGTTTAAAGCTAATGATGGTTAAGATGTGTGCTTTACATCCAGTTTGCGCATTACCCGATTAGTCGACTAGTCTGGAAAAATAACCGGTGATTAATCTATTATTAAAATAATCGCTTGATGCAGCACTATTCTGCACAACAAAAATTGAAATTTCTGACCCACTCTCATGTTTGCTCACTCCAAATTCTAGGTCAAGTGAACTGAAGCTCCGGGAGCATTGTTGCTTAATCGTTTTAGGGCATAAATCAGGTCTTTCTGCTGGCTGCCCTTATCAGCCTTGTTGAAGTTGTGTACAGGTAATTAGTTGAAAATGTTGGACTAAAAGAAATCTTTGAGAGCTAAAGCAGAGGATAAATATTCATCTCACAGCCCTTAAAGATAAAGGGAGGATTTAAATCTAAATGAAAGATGAAGTTAGTTCATTAGGAGAAATGTTTCACAGCTTATCAGGAATCCTGAGACCTCACTCTAACATCTCCAGTTAGTCCTGGAACTGCTCTGAAATCTGGAGATTCTAGTGCAGCAAAACTGAGAGGGATTTCCCTCTGGGAGGTTTGATCCACATCAGGAATCATTTCCACTCATCAGACCTTTGTTAAGCATCTATGAAAGCTTTTCTGAACTAAATAAAATAGTCTCAAGAGCAAGGATCGCAGTTTGATTTTCCAGTAGACTCTGGACTGGTACAGTTCACTACAAGTAAACGCTCTGTGGAGTATCAAAAAAAGAAAGCAGGTTAGCAGAAGAAGCTGACAATAACCTGGTCCCCTGAGATCATCGGGACACCGCCTTGTCCTGTCACTGAGTGTTCTGAAATAAATGAAAAATGCAGGGACCTTCTAAAGCTCTTAAAGAACCATCAGAACTGTTCAGTCTGAGCCTTCTTAATGTTCAGCTTCTTAACCACCAACTGGGCTTCTAATGAGGTGTTGAGTCTACCACCCACCTGATAAACACATGTGCAAACATTAGTGGTCAGACGACAGAGCAGCAGAGCATAGACTGAAGCCCCCGGAGACTCTGCAGAGTTCATTAAGCATCTTCATTCACACTCAGTGACAGCGGTCAAAACCACTGAGTGTCTTCTGCTTAACACTGCAGCAAGTCGGGAGCTTCTGGAAGATATCAATATCGCTCTTTAATCCCATTTAGCCTTTATGACAGACAGCTCAGGAGAGGAGGAGGGGGATGAAAACTGCCAGGCTACATCTTCAAACAAGTCTTTCCTGGGACAGCGCATCAGCGAACATCCATGAACTCAGTGCAGGTCATCATCATCAGACTCTGTCTCACACAGCTGGAGATGTGAGCCACTGGCCCCGTCTCATCCATATCCATTTACACACAGCAGTAGCAGCACTTACTAGTAAAGCACTTCGTTGGCCTCGTGCCTCTCGTAACGCACCGTCTCACACATCATCCTGCAGGGACAGAGAGCGGGGGGGCTGAGGTTAGAACACCGACTTCAATGCATTCTTATGCCATCAGGTTTGCTCCAAAGTGTTTGGTTGATGGGGTACACAATGTATTTAACACTATAAATGCATCATTAGGAGAGAGCTGGAGGATTATTAGAAATCAACACAGCAAGGCTTTAAAATGGAATATTAGATTATTGTTCTAAAAAGATCATGAATCCATACACACATTTAAAGCAGAAAACAAAACTTTAAAAAAGCAGACCAAGTGTTTGTGGATCCACTTTTAATTTACAATTTCAATAGTTGAAGCTGAATGAAAAAGCTTTTCTTGCATTGTGTTTATAATTGAACAATAAATGAAGTATACATGAAAAAATCTACACGTTTCTAGAGAGGTCAGACAGGCAGCAGAGGAAGGCCTATCCAGCAGTGGTTTAGATTAAAACTGGATTGACATACACTCTTTGGTGTATAGGCTTTTTCACTGATGAGAGAAGCCTATTTTTGGAAATACTGTGACTTTAGATAAAGTTTTATTTTTTAAGGCATTCGACTGTGAAAATATTTGATAGATAGTCAGTCATGATGAGTCTGGAACCTCGGAGGTCCAGGAACAAAACTCTGTCTGAAGCCTTTGTGAAAATGGAGCATAGAAGGGAAAACAAACTATTCCTCCCAGAGGAAAATGTTCAGGACAAAAACACTTTACATAATTCCATGCTTGGAAGGATGTCTGGGTTTTTTTTTAGTTTAGTACAAGTGAAGCTGGCAGGAGTTTCTGTGGGAGAACGGGGACATTCCTCAGCATCCAAACGGGGGGGGCGCCCTGGCGGCTTACACACTGGAATGTTCTGGCTGGCGGGTCATGCTCTGCTACATTGTTCCCTTGGCTGATATAATCCCTGTGTGTGAACACAAGCCGCGCTGGGAACGGACCTCCGTCATTCAGTGTCCATAGGGTTACACATGGACTGGAAGCTTCATGAGCGTGCACTTTAGAACAAGATGGTCCTTCTGAGGCCAAGAGGAGAGCTGCTGGACCTGCTTTATCCAGAATACCTACAGCAGGGGCATCAACTCCAACCCATCTCTGCCTTCACTGCTGAGGATATCTGGATCAGGTGTGCTTTGCCAGTAAGAAGCTGAAAGGGTTTAGGTTAGCTAGATAAGCAGCCGCTCTGGAGGTGTTTCACACCATGGTTAGGAACATTTATGGAGAAAAGAAGAGCCAGTAGTCTGTTTAGGAGTGATCTATGCTGATACGAGTGGTCAGTAGTGCTGCCACGAACGATTATTTTAATAGTGGACTAATCACCAATTATTTTTTCCGATTAGTCGACACATGTGATATAGATAAAGAAGTGTATATTTTTAGAATGAGTGAGTGAAGATCAATGTTCATAAAAGTCTGAACTTCTTTAATTTTCCACTGCAGACAGACGAGCGGCTGCTCATTTGAATTCAAATTCACAAACAACATTCATGTCTGAGTTCTCTTCAGTCAGGAGGACACACCAACCTCAGCTGATGTTCCCTCAGGTTGGACAAGGCCTCCATCCCATGGAGATAGGAGTAGACGATCTCCAGGTCCTGAGGAAGAGGAGGAGGAGAGTTATCCATCTCGGGTAGAAGTATTCAGCTTTAATATAGACTTCAACACACGTCAAAGATCCAGTTAAAAAAAAGAGCAGATTTACAGTTTTTTAGAGGAGCTATCAGTTGAATCTAATAAACTCCAGACTGGAAACAGAAACAGCTAAACTGGATCCTGTAATTCTGGATCAATGAACCAATGTCTCCCTGAAACCAGCTGTTCATTCACATGAACCAACACCTTGCTTACCATGTCACTCATTCAATTGAACTGAACTTTATCTCACAGGCAGAAATTCACTCATCATGGCAGCTCGAAGAAAAATCAAGCGATAGTATGATTACAGCTCACCTAATATCAGAGCAAAGCATGTAGCTGAAATATTAGCTTAACTCAAATAGCCTAAGAAAACCTTAATAAATGCCAAAATAGTCCAAAAAGAATGCATAAGGCCATTATAACTTTCAACTTTACTACATTCTGACACCATATAATATAAAGTAATGACTAATTGACTATTAAATTGGCCACCGACTATTTTAATAGATCTCAATATGTCGACTAATCGTGGCAGCTCTTGTGTAGCACTGCCTGCAACTCAGTGCAGCAACAAACGGCACTTTCTGGCGCTGAGCACAGAGTTCTGTCTGCAGCACACGCCGAACACACACTGAAAGCTTGTGTGTTTGTGCTGCAGTGGAAGCTACTGGGACGACTGTTGGCAACAGGAGTCAGACGTGGCAACAGCAGTGCAGAGGACAACAGCGACCCTGTGCTGAGAGGCTCCAAACACACAGAGCACACCGAGCAGCAATCATCTGCTTAGCACAGATTTCTAAATAAAAAGAAGGAAAACGTAACATAAATCAACAGAGAAAACTTTCAATCTCACAAAATGTCTCAGCCTGAAAAAACAGAACAACGATCTGACATCAACCCTTTTTCACTTTTTTGTGAATGTTCTTCGTTTTTATCTGTGCCTTATACGTCCCTTCAGAAATGGAGGGACAGACGTGAACCTGCCACCACTGCAGGTAAGAGACAAGAGCATTTACTGTTTTAGCCAAAGAAGAGCACAGAAACAAAAACCTGCTTCCTCCTTAAGCTGTTCATAATCACAGCCTTCTCTGGGAGCCAAATCCTCATGCTCATGTATCTACTGCCACCTATTGGATGATGAAGGGACTACAGCAACAGGATAAAGTTACTTAATGAAAACGATATAAAAGCATCTGCAAAAAAAAAAAATCTGCTTTTAATGGAGAAGAGTTTTTAAAACTGTACATATCCACTGTGCAAAAGTCTTTGACATCACATGTCTATTTTTCTTTCCATTCAGACAGATTAACTTAATTATTTTAAAGAAGTTCAGACAACAACTCTCCAGGCTGCTTTACACAGAATATTCAGGCCCATTGCGTGATGCACTCAACAAAAGGAAACTGAGATCAGAGAGCTGGATTATGTCTTGAGCACAACTTTGCAAGTGCTTCAAAGAAACCCGAGAGCTTTCCTAATCTATCAAGTCTCAGAGGATTCATCCAGTCAGCTGAAAGAGGAGTGAGGGGATGTCTCTGTTTCATCTTTGAACCTGTGAGGCAAACTAAACATTACAACAATTGTTCGACACAAAACCAACAGCTCTGAATTCTACAGCAACAACTTTTAAAAGATAAAACACAACTTCTGAGTAATAATAACGTGTTCATATTGTTAAATGCATACTACGTACTTCCATCTGTGTGAATAATAGAATTTGTTGTCAAGTGGTGAGTCTTTAAACCTTGAATATCCGTTATTGAACTGCACCACCAGGGGGCAGTGTTTCCCCTCCAGTTAGTTCCATCACAGTGAATTTGGAGCTCCGGCCTCACAGGCAGAAAAATGTCAAACCATCAATTGTGGCTTGACTCTCAAATACTTCAGATTGACTGAATGGAAAGAATGTAACAGAGGCATATTTTCCACTTTCTGGGCCTTACACTTCCCGGTTGAGTTTTCTATTACTGGCCTCTTTTCATGCTGAGCCAAACAAATCGGCCACAAACTGGAGGAGCAGAGAGTCGGAGCAGAGACCGACCCAGGAGAGAGTGGTTGATCTATGAAACCCATCAGTGGACATTAGAGCTGGAGAAACTAAACTGATTTCTGCTACGTCCATGCAGAAACAGCTGGTTTCCTTCAGATTCCCAAACTATACCCATAACACCATCTTCAAGGCCAGACAAATCCCTACAGGAACACGGGAGACCTCCCAGGAGCAAAGCCCCCCTGGTGCTGTTAGCGATAGAACCTCAGACCTTTCAGGTTGACACGTCTCACTGTCCTGTGCTTGAGCAAGAACACGCGTCATACACCTTCATGATGTGAGAAAGCAGTGCAATGCAGCCAGACCAGTCAAGGCATTTCCTCTGCAGAATCAACAATGACCTGAGTGAGACCTGCTAACGCACAGAAGCCGGGCCATCCTCTGCTTCCCGCCTCTTCCTGGGTGGGTCCAGGGAGAAGGAATAAGAGTCAAAGTCCAATCAAAAATCTGCAGCTGAAAGAAGAAATGGAGGAAAAACTGATTTTGAAGTTAAAAGAAAGCAGTTCAAACCGAGTATGAGGGCTTTGCTGCACACCAGCAAGACAGTACCACAGTCCATCTGCCCCCAAAGCACACCACAATGTGACACCGTCCTCAGGTCATGGCCCGCACCGCTGAGGGACACAAATGAACCGGGCCCGGGACTCATTAGTAGTGAAGGATGTATGAGGCATGACATATAGTAGCATAGAAGGAGTACAGCGCTCCCTTCTGTATCAGAGTACATGTTCACCGTCCCTGAACCCTGATGGTAAAATGACTTTGTGGGTGGAGCCTGGGACGGCGAGCGCTGTCAGCAACTCAGCACACTGTCAGAGAGTATGCCCGGCGAATACTTTCCCTCTGACGTAGTCTCCGTCAGTTTGAGCAGGTGGAGACCAGGGTCACAACATCTTCCGGACTGATCCACTTTCACACACAACACTCTCATGAGAGTAAAAAAGGAAGTGGACCAAACCACAAAAAAAAAAGTCCCACAGTTCAACCAACAGCTCCTGCAGCTGCAGTTTTAACAAAAGCACACAATGACATGATGGGAAAAAAGCTCAACTGAAAGAAAGCAGTCGGTCATTTTCATGCTAATTCTCTGACCAACATGATCAAATCTAAACTGCACTAAAACTCCACACAGTACACAACCTTTTCATGAATGACTGTTCCGACAGTGGACGCCACTTCTGTGTTACTCATGAGGTGCACTCACACTGAGGGAGGTTTGGCTATCACAAGAAATGATCAAACTATTCAGCAGAGCGGAGATTTCTGGTCTTGGATTCTTCATTGGTTGCAAAGTCTTTGCTCTGCTTATCTGTGGACACCACAGCATCTCTCCAGCAGCTCGTCTGTGCTGTTTGACCGGGACACAAATGAACAATGCTTTCATTTGGCTCTGGAGAGAGCAGATAGTACATCCTCTACCAGGTCCGACACTGCACTGCACATCTTTGATAACGAATGAAGGAGACATGAGAGGCTCTTTACATCCAGGTTTAATTTCAGCCTCTTCATTGCCCTCTGTTTCAATGAGTCAAAGGAGCAACCAATCAAAACTGACTTGGCTTAGAAAATACGAGATTAATCCACCAAATCCATGAGTTTTTTTTATATTTTATTGTAACTTTTAGGCACATTTTTCCCCTTTTCAAAGTAAAAAAAATAGTAATAACTTTAAACTTTTTTCAATTCAAATTAGAGGTAAAGTGACACCAGTTTGCCTAAAAAATACAAAATACTGTTAATACTCATCAGTGATGTGCAGACTGAGCAAAGGACCACTACAGATCATCCAGAGACATGGTAGATCCAAAAACGATCTGCACAGATCAAAGAGCTGGTTATGAATCTAGGATGCACTCCAGGTTAGGAAGAGGTCTCAGCATTAGGATCAATCAGTATCTCTATTGGGTTACAGCTTTTGTCTCACATCCTTATCTCTCCTCTGCACAATGACCCCAACGACCTGTGTGAACAAGGTCGATGTCATGTTTTAATTTGAAATATCTAAAAATTTCTAAAAAAAAAAAATAAAGCAGTAGACCAAAAGAATTACTCAAGTACATCATAGAAAATAATTTCAGAAAGACTTTTTTTGGTTCTGCGTCTTGTTTACATCAGAAGCCCTTACAGTCCCGTTCCTGAACCAGATCAGCTTCTCTGGCTTATTTCAGCCAAGAATAACTCATAACCTGCAGAAAAGTTAGCGCACCTCCTTTTAACCTAAGGGCTTTTCTTTGATTTAAGGCACCTGCTGTTTTCTGGGTGTCAAAAAAAGAAACAAAACACCATAGCTCTACATCAGAACCCGGTATTTTGGTTTTGAGTATAGAAAAAAGATATCGTTTTTTAGAACATACATTGAAATTAGAGGAAATTATCACCTCAGAGATAGAAATAGAACTGCCAATGCATGAGCGTAAAAAATTCACAATATAAAATACACAGTATTATTTAAAAATACGTCTCTAATTCTGGAAAATCTAATCCAACAAGTACTCGCGTCAGTACATGTTGATTTTAGGGCTGAGCGATATTGGAATTTTCATATTGCGATATTGTTTTTTTTCATATTGTGTCATAACGATATTAAAAACAATATAAATCAAATAACTATATTTGTCAAAGTAATCTTTATTGCAAACAGCTTTAGGACTTCAGATTTTTACACCTTAACTCACGCAAACTTGGTTTTCAAAGCTGCAGGCCCGCGCAGACACAGGTTGATGCAGACATTGCGTACAGCTCAGGAACTCAGAAAGAGTCAAATGAATAAAAGGAAATTCAGGCTAAATCAGAACCAACATTTAAAAAAGCAGTGACATTTCTAAAACAAAGAATGATTTCAGAACTGTCCAGTCCAGCTTCTCCTTCATGTCTGGAGACGTATCTCATAAGTCTCCAGACATAGGAAAAATAAACGTTTCTTGACATAAACCATTTTTATTTATATAAAATACTATGTATGACCATCATTTTGCGCTTTAATCCCCTGGGTTATCTGAAATATAAAGAAATACATGTTAGAACCATTTATGTATAGAAAGTAGGGCTGTCAGATTTAGCGCGTTAAAATCGCGTTAATCTGACACGTGCTTGACGCCGACAATTTTTTTGACGCATTAATCGCGGATTTTCCATAGACTGTATATAATGGGTGGACCTCATAGTTCGATAGTTATAGTCAATGAGATTTTCTCATACCGCGCGGGCGTCCCGCCCTAACTCACCAGCTGCTCTCACGAGATCACGGGCGGGTCTCCAAACACCGAGCTGCTAGCTAGAACCGGCCCGGCGCTAGGACCTGGAGAGCTCCTGCACCCTAACCCGGCTCCGGTTCGCGTCCAGTACCACCTCTGGTGGTACCGGCTCGCGTCCGGCGCCGCGTCCCGAGAGCTGCGGAGCCCCAACGTGCCGAACAGCAAGCGCACCGCGGGACGTTTTAAATGTTCTGGAGGTTTAACCCCAGCACAGCTGTCTGTCTGCCGGCATATTCATGGCGTGAGCTCCGCTGGACACGTCGCTGCATCGAGCTGCAGCCAGAGAACACGGCGGCAGTAACAG
>NC_050521.1:3501891-3508157 GCF_002922805.2 Oryzias melastigma | reverse complement strand
TTTGAAATAGGCCCAAAGAGCAACTCTGTTTGGAAGAATACCAAACTATCTTTAGATTCCTTTAGGGGAATTTCATTCTTGCAATCCACCATAACTTTAGGGTTTCCTCATGACGCATCCTGAAGCATGGCTCCAAAATGTTTGACCCGTTTCAGTTTTGCTTTTATCAATCAGTGACACCACCCCCAGGGAGGCATCTTCATTTCTGCATCCTTTAGTGTCACACAGTGGTGAGGATTCCATTCCTCAGATGTCTCTGCCCTCATGCCACAAAATGACGTTCTCAGAAATCAATCTAACCTGAGGAGAAACAGTAAACCCAGAGCCAGCTGTCTGCTCACTCTGGTCATGTGTTAAACACATCCTGGAGCAGCTTTGCTCATCATCCATTAATCGGACTGAAGGATTTCAGTCCCTCAGTCCTTTCACCTCTTTGAGGACTACTGGTGTGTCAAAATATCGATTTGCAATATATCGTGATATTTGGCCCTGCGATTGCATCTCGATGGTTCTCACCAAGTATCAATCTTTAATTTTTGTTTGAAGAGGCTGTAAAATGTTATAATCGCCATCCTTTGGTGAGACGTTCCATCAGAGGTAGAGCGGGGCGGCTGTTCCAAGACTGGCTGTCATGAGCACCAATGTGTCTGGTAGCTACTTGCATTATTCAATTTTTGTTCTGTTGCTTAAAACAACTTTGCACTAAGTAGTAGCTCTGCTGTTCATGTTTGCTATTGTTAACACTAAATTTTACAGATAATTCAAATTCAATTGGTGTTAATCCTCGTTAAATACATTACTGATTTCAGTAATGTTGCATAAAAGTGCCTATTATATGTAGCACAAAATAAGACACAAGAGATGACTTATTTTTTACCACTTATCGCAGTATCATCGATATTGTGAACTACCTATCATGTATCAAATCATATTGTGAGGTATGTACGGATTCCCAGCTCTAGTATAGGCTAATAGAAAGGTTTTTCTTCAGGTTATTTCTTGTTTAACAAACAAAAAAAATGATTTTTGTAAAACAAAATATATATCTCAAACAAAACAAACCATGACATAGAAATCGATGTTTGAAATGAATCATGAAAAAAGTGTATACTTGCATCTGTGCTCTGAATCTTTGTTTAGCTGCAGCTGAAAACCTGCCTTTAAAAATGTCATAATTCTAAAAGTCTCCTGAAAATCATTTCCAAAGCATCAAATGGATGATCTTTACTACTGATAAGCTTTCTCGCAGGCATCTTGCTCTTACAGAGTTCAACATTTCCGAATAAAACGTTAACATTTGAAACCTTTGATAAGAAACAGTCACAAAAGCTGCTTTAGTATTTTTTCAGCAGATTTCCAGGAAATATCAGCTCCATCCAGGTCTGTGTCAGAGGCTGGGGGATATTTTAAGTGGACGTCAGAGAATAATGAGGCAGGCAGCCTTGATTCGTCAGGAGATACAGTGAAGGAGGCAGAGTAAGGAGGTAAACAGACTCCTGGGAGCCAGACGAGCGTCTAAGGTCGGAGGGTCATCTCTTCAGTGATTCAGTTTCTGCTAATAGCAATATATGACATGATATTGTCAGCTCAGCACAAAGGCTGCTGCATGGCTGTGTCAGTGCCAGGAGGAGGGAGGTCTGTCCCCCTGTCACTGACAAAACAGCAGCGATGGCAGTTTATTCCAAAATGTGCAAAACATTCATCATGCGCCTCAGGGAGGCAGCAGGGTGCTCCAGCGGGGGCAGCAGAGTGCGTGTAGGTCTGTTTGTGTTGTCGCATGCGCATTCCCTGCCTTTGTTTGTGCATTCCAAGCGTTAACAGAGTGGCTAGCAGCTGTCCTTGAATCCGTATTGACAGAGTGTGTGGGATCTGCAGAACATTTTCAGGCGCTTGTCTGTGTGGGACAGCAGGTGGAAGCTCTGTGAGCTGCAAGGTCACGCCGCCACGTTACGCTGCTATCTGAGTAAGTGTCAAAGAGGAGCCACCACTGACGGAAGGGCTAGAAGAGCAGCTCCATTCACCAGAACCAGAGATTTATGTCTGCAAACATTTCAGGAGGACTTCTGCAAACCAAAAACAAGGATTGATTCTTCTGCTACATTCAGTCATGTTAGTGATAAACGAGATAAACAAGTTTAATTTTGATTGTATGTTTCTCTCTTAAACCACGACAAATGGATAAAGCACACGCCTGAGCAGGAAGGTCATTTACGGAGGTCGACCCAGATCATCACGGTTTTGCTCCAATTTTTTCTTTAAATGGTAACCAAACAGTAAATCAACTTCAATTGTTGAGAATCTACTGGCTTACATGACTTTCAGTGGACTTAGAAGTTAGGTAACAGAGGTTGAGAGCAATTGGTATTATATCCAGAAAACTCCGTCCTGGTGATGGATCTATAATGAACATTTCCCTCAGGATTGTTTGTTTAATACATTAGCCTTTATTAACTATAATAGCATTTTACCACTCTCAGACACGGGTCCCCTTCAGACCTGCAAACCCGCAACTGCACCAGCAGCCCCGCTGTCAGGCATTGCAAAAGCAGCGTCTTGAGAATTGACATTTATTACTGGATTGGCCCTTGCCTATTGGCTGCTATAGACAGAGATGTACACCTTCTAGTGTTACAGCTACATAAAGTTAACCTGTCAATCATAGATCCAGGCCACACCTCCGCCGCTCAGTCCAGCTCCACTAACCCCTCCCCCTGTTTGGCATTTTTCAAATCTGGCCTGAGAATGGAGTCAGCCTCCAACTGCCCTGTTTGGTTACCCTTTAGGGGGACTCATATCATCCAGATAATGTAAGATGAATGATTGTCAGGACTCATCCATTAATTCATCTTCCTGTCCGCTTCTTCCCTTTCGGGGTTGCGGGGGTGCCGGAGCCTATCCCGGCTACTGATGGGTGAAGGCGGGGTTCACCCTGGACAGGTCACCAGTCTGTCGCAGGGCCTCAATCACACACATACACTCTCACATTCACACCTAGGGGCAATTTAGAGTCACCAATTAATCTATGAAGCATGTTTTTGGACGGTGGGAGGAAGCCGGAGTCTCCGGTGAAAACCCACGCATGCACGGGGAGAACATGCAAACTCCACACAGAAAGGTCCCAAATTCCCCAGCCGGGATTCGAACCGGGGCCTTCTCGCTGTGAAGCAAGAGCGCTAACCAGGACTGTTATCACAAAAACAAAAACCCTAAAAAATATATTTTACTGCCAAAAGAAAACTTCCTCTGTTGAGATGTTTAGAAGAACAATGAAATGTGAACATTATCCTTAGAAATGTGTTTTTTTTCTAAGTTCTTGTGAATATAAAGCAGAGCGAGTGGGAGGAGAAGATGTTTTCTTTCTGCTAATTCTGTGGTGTTTGGGCCCAAGCAACATGTGAGTCATTCAGAATGCCAGGGTGGTTTGAGTAAAGGGAATTCCTCCCTCGCTGTTGTAAATAGAAATGTGTAAATGTTAGAGCAACAACAGGGGGACCTATCAATGACAGAGTAAACACATTGGCAGTGAACAGAAGAAGCCTGGTTAGACTACACGAATTTCCTCCAATTTACTGCATAAAAATGATTTTTTTTTCTTTGTTAAAGTCCAACTCAGATCATCTTTTGATCGTTTGTAAAAGCGTTCCCAGTGGTCTTCGAGTTATGATTATGCTATTTCAGCCAAGATCTACAAATCTGTCATTTTCTAGGACATACTTTCTGCAGAGCGGCAGGAGTTTATTAGAAATTCACCTCTGAGTTGTGGGTGTGACTGTTGGTGCAGAGTAAGCCCACCCCCATTTCCCATCGTCCCTTTGTTTAAATGCTCAGAGGAGGAAAACAAAGACTTTAATGGATCTATTGGTCTGCAAGTGGATGCATCGGAGTGGAGCGGAGCCGAAGCTTGATCACAGTCATCTGCTACAACATTTTTCCAATCGCATCGTTTGTCTGCCCTTGATTCACAACGATTTGAATAACACAATTTTCATCTTATTTTTCTGAATATGTCCTAAATCATGAGAAGAGTGTCACAAGAATATGTTAAAAACACAATTTTCATGGGAGAGTCTTTATAGACATGTCTGCAGAGCTGCACAAAGAAACAAGATTTTTCCTCTTCTCTTTCAAATGACTGATACCAACATGTATTTATTTATTTTGGTTGGGGTTTTTTGGGGGTGAAAGCTTGGTGGTTCCACTCTTTTCTATCACTTGACCTGGTTTCTGGATGTGTGACGTGGGTGAAGACCTCTGTAAGCTTGTGGCACCCGAATGAACCTGTCATAAATAACACAAAGCTAATTAGCAGTCCGGCTAAGCGTTGAGTGTTGGTGCTTAATCTGGCCGAGGGCGTGGCCTTCACCTTTCCCTCTCACACACACCAGTTTTTCGTGAAAAAAACTACCACTCTGTGTTCACTACGAGATGAACGACATTGTCCACTTAAACGGATGGAACAGACGTCTCTTCATGACGGTGGGTGGTTGAAGGGGCCAGTGGAGCAGAACACCTCTGCAGTTAGAAGGAGCGTTTACAGGCACTCAGAGGCGGTTGTTTTTTTCCCACCGTGGTCAGAACAGCGGTGGACATGGTGACTGGCTGGAACAGGAATCAGGAGAGCATGTGAATGAGCTTAGCAGTGCCTACTTCAGCTGCCTGCCAGTGTAAAACCCTCAAAAGCAATAATGCACTCAGTCTCCTAAAGCATGCAAATCAGCTGCATGCTGGGAGTTCAACAAAAAAAGCTGCAAATTAGTGTTTTCTAACAAGGATCTGAAGAAGCAATCCCACCAAACCATTGCTGGCTCCCAGAGCAAAACGCTAAGCGTCCACAGAGCTTTCATTTGTGTTGTGGAATCCCCAAGTAAAGAAAAACACAACAAAAAAATGATCTCTGAGAGAAAAACTGTAGTGAGAAAATCTAGACAACAAAATGCTTCAAAATTCCCTGTTATATATAGGTGAAATTATTTTTTCTATTTTTCATCTTTTTAACTTTTTCAACGGGACAAAGAAACTTCTGCCATTGTTTTGCACAAATTTGGACCTCATGCTGCTTGATTTGTTCCTGCTAAAACATCTGGTACGTTTTACCAATGAAAACAAAGGTTGAGGGATAACGCAATGAATCTGGTATTATACTTTCCACTATTCTTTTGTTAGGGCATTAGGTTAAACTTCAGCATTTCTGACAACCTCCAGGTTTTTAACTCAACTATGCAGTAGATTATTTAGATCAAAGTGTTTCTCTGACCATCCGCCTGCTGTCATTGTAATTTGCACAATTCTTATCAAAAACTTGTTTTTTATTGTATTATTCCTTCTTATCATTTGTAAATATTGCTTATCTTAATATTTTATTATTTTATGTTAATGTCTGCAACGGCCAAATTTCCCAGCTTGGGATGAATAAAGTATTTCTATTCTATTGTGTATGTCACATGAAGGCTGCAAACAACAACTTTCTAAATATATGCCAAGAATTGGGAAAGTCTCTAAAAATACTGTTAACTAGTCCAGTACTGAAAAACTTGAGTGTACTTATATACACCTTTTTAATAAAAAGCTCCACTGTCCTTTATCTGTCGTCACCTCAAAGTGAAGCAACCTGTGGCCAAACATCTATGACAAATGTCAAAGTCAAGGCCCGGGGTAGTTCCATCTGGCCCTCCAGATCATTTTATTTTATTGTTATTATTGGCCCGACGTTATCTTGCACTCATTTCTAACTTTTATAATTTGGAAAAAATATATTTTTATGGAGTGTAAAATATTGAAAGTTATTTAAGGTTTAAGTTGATTTATTCTGGAATACTATCCCTGTATTTTTATTATTCATAATTATATTAAAAAGTTACCTTTTTAAAGTAATAAAAATTGGCATTCTGCTAGCTTTAGGGACTATTTTGGCATTTACTAAGATTTTTTTTGCTATTTTGGAGTTAAGCTAAGATTTCAGTTAGATGTTAGATATTTTGGCTAATTTAGGCTTTTTTTTAGTTTTTTAGGCTATTTTGAAGTTTGGATGATATTTCAGCAACATGCAAAATTGTTTTGGCTAACCGAAATTTTTTTTGGGGGGGGTATGCTAATTTGGCATTTAGCTAACATTTTAGCGAGCTATCTGCTTTAGCGTTTTCAGCTATCAACTTTGGCGTTTTTAGCTATCAATCTCAGAATCTTCAGCTATCAGGACTGGCCTCTTCAGCAGCCAAATTCCGCTTACAGCATTCACACCAGCATTATTGTAGGTAATGCAATATATC
>NC_050521.1:3421778-3500451 GCF_002922805.2 Oryzias melastigma | reverse complement strand
AGAAGCCTGCGCAGTGATATCGAACGTTTGGTCTGTGTGACCGGAACTTCTTTTTTAGGTGTGCGTTATTACTGTGCATTATCACTTATAATCCACACCCAGCAGCCAATCAGAATCGAGTATTCGCCCAGACCATGGTATAAATGCGAGGTAAACTACACAACTTAGAACAGAGCAGTGTCACCTCCACAGCAGCTCCATGCTCAGACGCTGTGGAAAAAGTTGGAAGGACAAAATACTGCAGTGCTGTCCTTGAGTGCAGCAACACGATAACTTGTTCTACAACAAAGAACAAACTTTCCTGGGCTTATCTGCCCGCTTCACCATTCCTCACAGGGTGAAAGTCAAACAGCACTGACACTGAATTCTTCCGATATCAAAGTGACACTTCCACACCTCTGGCATT
This sequence comes from Oryzias melastigma, assembly GCF_002922805.2. Taxonomy (NCBI): domain Eukaryota; kingdom Metazoa; phylum Chordata; class Actinopteri; order Beloniformes; family Adrianichthyidae; genus Oryzias; species Oryzias melastigma. Next base: position 3,500,045 of record NC_050521.1, on the reverse strand, counting down.
ACCCTAACTAGGACTCATGAGAACAAAGACTGAGAGTGTCTCACATAGAACAATGAGAAGTTAAACTTAAGGTAGCCTGCAAATATGGCTGATATCTCACTGAGAATGTATCCGTGTGTGGAAAAAAAGCCTGGAGAATCAACGCTGAGGTGAAGAGTTCAGCTGCTGTGTTGGTCTTGACATATTTATTTCAGAATCCCCAGACCGGCTCAAAATTAGAGCCTGCAGCTGCTCTCTCTGCACGACACAGCAGCACTTTCCAGGGAAACTAAACTGTTTGGAGGAAAAGCAGCATCAATGGCAAACTGAATGGATCCCCATCCAACACCCTCACATCTGCTCTTCAACGAGCCCGGTGAGAGTGATGCTCCATGAGATGGATAAAACTTTTTATTTAATTTGATATCAAAATATTTTGGCATTAAACAACTTATAAATAAAACATATACAAAGAAACGAATGTAAGTCAGTCTTCTTTGTCTTTCAACAGCTCCCTTCAGGGGGCGCCAGAGCCAATATACTGTCTCCATGTGGATGGGGATCAGTGGACACCCCAGGGATGAACCCAGGTCTCTGTGGCACCACTAGTGTAATACTTGATTTGTGACTTGTGTCTGCCTGTTTGTGTGTAACTTTGAATTTGTGTGTGCGTAGTACTTGATTTGTGACTCAAACAATTAATTTTGTGCAATTGTGTATTCACACATGTAGACTTGAATATCACAAGCTTACGGCTATGAAATAAAATTTTCTCACGCACAATTTGAAATGACATCAGCTTAAAACAAACTATGAATTCAAAAGCGCTCAGAAGCATACAAATCCTTCAATCTCACGTACCAATCACCTGATACACACAGGCAAAATCACATTTACACACAAATCAGAGTTACAAGTGCATGAGAAGTTGTAAGACTCTTTTAACATCTTCAGATTTGTGCATAGATGATTTGTTTAAATGCTGCTAGAATTCTCGGTCATTAGAGTTTTCTTATTACTGTATTTTCAGCACTATAAGGCGCACCTGCAATGAATGGCCTATTTTAAAACTTTATTCGTATATAAGGTGCACCACATTATAGGCGCACAGAATAGCAATAGAAGCTACAGTAGTGGCTGGGATTGCGTTATGCATCTACTAGATGCACAGTCATATGTCCCAGCATGCACTGCAAGCAGTCATATATCCTGGCGTGCACCACGCACTACTTCTACGGGTGAAAATGGTGTCGGCTGCTGCCTCCCATAGGCTCTGTCGGCTTTTGAGAAAATTGAAAGCTTTAGGTGCACCTTATAGTGCGGAAAACATGGCGGTCACTTTGAACTTTGATTGTAATAATATCTAATAAAAACTTGGCTTTTTTTTCCCACTTTCTTACACAGGCAGACACAAGTTACAAATCAAGTATTACACATACAAATCCGTTGAGACGGATTCCTCTCTGTACATCAGAAAGTTCTGCAAAGGCAACACTTTGCATGTGTGCATCAGGTGGAATTTCAGCAACTGATGATTAATGTTACAGTATCTGAATGACAAACAACTTTGTCAGGATTTAAAGAACAATATGGAGTCTTTTAATAAAAGACCAGTTACAGATCTTGGAGGAATACTTTTACTCAAATCTAAGGTTCGATAAGCAATTCATTTTGTTGTGAAAGGTGGCTTGATCCAACTAAAGCTGAATTCATCCTGATGCTGGACTGTTATGACAGAGCAGATATATTGCAGGCAGATCTACACAGGCATTTTTGACACAAGAATCAAGTATACTGTCCTAACACAGGCAGGCATGTTTGGGTATGTGAGTGAAGTCAGAAAGAGGAATGTGCTCTCAGCGTCCACAAAGCTAAAATATCAAATTACTCAATGAATCTGAAAGAAACATTTGGTGGTTCATTCCAAGAGTTTCAGCATGTTCAAACAGAGAACATGTTTTCCTTTCAAATTATGTTTTACTAACTCATAATTCAAATTTTAAATTGTTTTAAACTGAATTTTGATCTGAAATTTGGTTAAAAAATTCTGGAAATATAACATTTTGGAATTTCCAATTTGATATAATTTATAACTAAGAGTACATTGATGCTGGACATATTTGGTTCACTTAAAGTGAACTGAGTTTGTTTCCCCTGATAATGTGGAGCAACGTTTCAGTCTGAATAACCAAGCGAACCTTGGTCTGGGATTATGAAGATAATTATCATTTTTATCACTAACAATCGATATTTAAAAAAACATGACTTTAAACTTAAAAAGTGTTTTTAACATACCAACAACAAATAAGAAAAATTCACAAACAGCATTTGTTTTATTTGAAAAGAGCATTAATAAAGTCTTGATAAAAAAACACACATAAAAAATGTGAACAAAAAAGATTTCTAATACAGGCTAATAATTAGAACAAAACCCTAAATGATCCAACCACAACAGCCCTGTGGTGAGTTTTAACACTGGAAGTGGACAAACGCAGGACAAAAAGGGAACTTGCTGCTCTGTCACTGAACCTCATGGTAGCGGCTCCTTCTCCGGGAACAAAGCCAACTGTCTGGCCAGATGATACTCGCCTCATCTCGCTCAGACAAAGGCCTCAAAGAGGTGCAGAGCAATCACCAAAAAGTTACGCAACATCGCATAAAAAGATCAATTCATGGGAGCTGAAAGCAGGAACAATAAGGTAAGGGTAGTCTGGATTAAGTGGGATGAAGATGTGCTTTCATCTTCTCAGGGAAAGTCGCTTGCTTGGTGGCCTAAATGATCCCCAAACAGCAGCTCTGCCCCCACCCCTCCCCACCCCACCCCTGTCCAATTAACTCGACACAAATAGAAGCCAGAGTCTGGAGGAGACTTCCTAATGAAATCCCAGAGTGTAACACAAAGGGAGGAAAATAACACTGCATCCTAACTGCTGTGGTTCAATACCATTGTCTGAAAGTGTAGATGGCTTTAGCTGCCTTACATATCGATGAACTAATCCCCCAAGTCTTCCTCCTGATACTAATGTAGTTATGAAACCCAATAATCAATCTCTTACATCTCTGCTACTCTGTCCTATGGCCTTCTGCAGAGCCATTCCAGCATCACAATGAAACTCTTACAGCTGGTTGCTAGGCAACAACACGAGGAGCCAATCCTTTCTATGACATGGACCTCTAGTTGAGAGTTCTCATTACAAGCTCTGAAGGCCACTAACAGCATCTGCTCAGTGGAGGGGCGTGACAGTTTGTATGTGACCAGTCCAACAGACTGCGACCTCAGATCTCCATGTTTGATTCCTTCATGTTTGTCTGCAGCTGTGCTGATGAAACGCTGTCAGAATTCATTCAATTCTACATCATGCTATCAAAAATGAATGAAAGGGGGCATTGGAGAAAAAATGACGAATTACTTAATTGTTATAAGAAGACTAATAAAAAGTCTCAGTGCCACTGTATAAGGTCATTCACGTCTGGGCGTCATTTGCACAAGAAGTCATTTCCTCAGATAGTCCTTTAAGCGGCAAGTATGAGAACTCACCTGGAGTCCGCCGAGGACCAAACAAGAAAACCTTGACTCAGCTGTTTGTCAGCAAACATGATGTAGTGAGTGAGTGAAGGAACCTAATGATACATGAACGTCAGAGGATCTCAGGACTAGCTGTGTTTTTTCTTTGGGCTTTGCCTCTTCTCATGGTTGGAGCATATTTTGGACAACCATCATCCCAAATGAGCAGCCGTTGAGACTATATTCTGAGGTAATCGGAGGTACAGAACTTCTCCTTACTGGCATTTAGACAACCCAAACAGACTGATCTTTAGCCGTTCAATTCCATTGTTTTCAAAAACAAACCATGGTCAGCGTGGTAGTGATGGCACCTCTCAGAAGGATCATCAAACTGTGAGAGAAACTGGATTTATTCCTACATAAGTGTTGACAAACCACAGTATCAGGGAAACAGCTGGGAATCAAAACAAGCACTTCAAGCACAAATGAGAAGGGGAACCTGAAGGTGTGCTGTCAGAGTCTGAACTGCACAAAGAATTCTTTCTCGTCAGTACATTTTGATATAAATTTAGAAACATAGGGAAAGCTCGAGCTCAGTGGAGGGTAAGTATTCAATCAGAATTTGGTTCTCGTGTTTAGCATACAGTGTACGACTGTTTCACTCCAGGGAGACAAGCTCCCTCTGGTTTGAATGGAGGTTTCCTGTTTACAAAGCATTTTGATGATCCCACCCAAGGCCTTTCAATTGGCAGATCAAAAAAGCCTCGTTTCAGAGTGACGGGGACACCAGCCCAGTTACATTAAGAAAAGAACATCAGCCCTGAATTTTTACTTGCAAAGAAGCACTGGAGAGTGGATGCGGAGCAACAGCAGCTAATAATGTTGGGAATTTGAAGTAAGGATCTGCATTTAACACCATCAATATCAAACATCACGTCAAATAACAAAGACTTAAGAGTTCATTCTGACAACTCAGGCAAGTCACGGAGCTGACCACGCAAAATCTATAATGGAGCTCAAGAAAAGACTTAAAGGATTAAAACCAGGTGTGACGTGAACTGACTCACTGAAGAGACTCACTGAGGTTCACAGATTTGTGGAGCATGTGGAGCCACTGTTATGTGCTATCTTCAAGACCATAGACAGTTCTGATGAGCGTTATACCAGGGTTCCACAGTCCCGGCTTCTTACCCCGTTCTCCCTGTCCTACTCACTCTTGACTATCTAGATCAGGGGTCTGCAACTTTCAACACTTAAACAGCATTCGGGTCGATTTCTAACCAACCAAAACCCAGTAGGAGCCACAAAGTCTTTATTCCTCCTTTAGAAAAATAAGATTCGGATTTATATTTATGTTGTTGCTACTGACATGATATATTTAAATAAACTATTGAGATTTTTTGGCATAAATAAAATGTAAACATGAAGGGAATTTAGCTTTTTTTATTTAATATAAAATAGTTTATACATTTTGAAAGAGCTTTGCATGATTTCCTTTTAAAATAAGACATCCTACACCATAGGATCAAGTCAATGCAGCAAATGCAGTAGGAAGTGGAAAGTCATCAATGACAACAAAAAAACAGTTAATTTTAATGTCTCTGGTGTATTTCAGCCACAAATTCATAAATAAAACCAACAAAACTAAATCAGAGCTAATGAAGTGACCTCTACCATATCTTAAAACCATGAGGAACACTTTAAATCCTTGAATTTGTTCAGAAATAGAAGACCTGATTCATAATCCAGTGTGTTATAACTTAAAGTAGCTTTAATTCTGGTTACTAACGATAAATTGATTTTCTGTGATAAATGAAGCTCAAAATTAAAATAGCATGAGTTTGTTAGGATCCTGTTTGAATGATACTGTTCTTCAACTGTTTTTGAATAAATTGAATAAAATTTAAGTTAATTTACTTGTTTTACCTTTATTTACTTACTTACTTATAGTTACTTTTTAACATTTTTAAAAAATTTTATTTTAACCAAACAGTCACAATCGAGGGATAAAAGAGCCGCACGTGGCTCCTGAGCTGCAGGTTGCAGACCAATGAACTAGATCCTTTGTTATGAAGCAATCAGCACCTAGAACCACTAGATCCAGCGTAGCTGTGTGTAGAGCAGAGACGGCTGTAAAACAAGCAAGGTAGAGGCTATTGAGGGCCAGCACCAGCTGTTTGTTCTTACAATAGTCATTCTGCTTTGCCACAGAAATGTCTAGATCTTAAATTTGTCTTGAGTCACTTTGCTCAACTACACAATTGCTCGAACTTGCATGCACATCACTTTTGTTGATCTGCTTTGCCAAAATATTGGATCAGAACATGGTATCTGGAGTACTGAGAGAAAAATGATGAGATCAGTGCATTGCAGTTGGTAAATACCTGTCACCGTGTCAGAGAGTTAAGGGAAATAAGTCAAAGCTACAATAAAACCCGTCCCAGCATGCATATGCACATTAACAGTATTCTGCCTTGTTTGTTTCAAAGATGTATACTGTCCAAAAACCGAGAGAGAGCTACAACAGGACTTTTCAAACTTCACACTTACTGTGGTAGATGGACTTATTTACTTATTTTTTTGTTTTTGCTTTTTGAATAAACTAGTTTCTTTTTCTTTCCAAAAACACAAGAAGCTGTAAAAAAAAAATCATAGTTGACATAAAACCCAAAGGTACCATTTAGACATTTCAACGTTGCATAGATTAATAAAAACAAGCATTTTTCTCCAAACAAGCAAAAATATGTAGTCCTTTTCTTTTCCGAGCCTTCTAGCTCGTAGGTTTACATTTCACACCCTTCCACAAATGTCCCACTAATCCTCCGTTAAGTGCATTACAAGTGTTTGTTCTGAGCGCAGCCTCACGACCACAGCTCGACTGATGCAACCTGTGAAAGTGTGCTGACTGGGCTGAGGCTTTTCACCAGATAAATCTCTAAAAGCAGGTCTGTAAATCTCTTACATTGTTGCATTTGTGTTGCACTGTGACTAGCACTCCATCAACAAGATGTCTCCTTCAGAATGTTGTGGCAAATGAAAGTTTGCTCAAATGACTTCATCAGAGTCAAGCAAACGTCCCAGTAAAAAGATTACCAACAATAGCCTCTCAGCTGCAAACATGCCATTATGTAAGTGTCTTTTTATTGCTTTATTCCAGATACAATCAAGGCCCAAAGGCAACAATTAGCCAGTGTTGTTTTGTCGATAAAGCTCAGCTACAAATGACAGGACAGCATTTAGGGAGGAAGCAGAAGCATTGTGGGACATGCAGACCACAGTGTGACCAGAGTGAGGTGGATGCTGAATGGGCTGCTGACTGTGCATCCCAGCAGCAAATGTGTTTCCACAAATTCTCCCACAGGAGACATCCCCAACACTGTGGGTTCACACAAGCTTTCCGCTTTAGCGCTTGGACTAAGTGTGTAGATGATGTCAATCTGGCACCCAAGCAGTCTGCAGAGTGTTAAGAAGAGGGGGTAACTGACGGTTCAGTTCAGGTCAGCTGAGATAATTATGCCCTTTCTGCCCCAAACCAGGAATCTTCAAGAAACTGTCAAACATTCCAGCGAGAATCAGATTAGGCCTTGGAAATAACAGACATTTTCCTGGACGGGCTGCAGGGCTGAAACGTGATCGGCCACAGGTTAGACAAACCCTCCAGGACCAATTACAAAGATAAGGTTTCAGCGAGTCAGATATGGTACACCGATTTGTTCCACTGCAGGCAGGAAGTGGAACAGCATTTCTGATCACTAATTAATAAGTGAAGGGGACTGTTTAATGCCTTAAGGTGCCCCACACCAAACCCATTAATGCTGGCACGACTCAAGGACTGCCGAGGCAGCTTCCAGACCGCTGCTCCTCTGCTGTCAGGACGCGTCTCTCATGCTCACATAAAAAGTCAGCAACAAACCAGTCTGCAGAAGGTCATGTGACGACCCCACAGCTTCACACACATCCTCACAACAATGCGGCCCAGTCCTCTGAGAGGCAGACGACGGATGACCAGGTCAATGCACCGGTCAACAGTCCTTCCTCTTTTTGTTTTTACCAAATACAGATTCTCCAAATCCACTTCCTTTGCTGATTATGATATAATGTATAATGGCTTGTTCTTATATAGCACTTTTCTGCCTTTATTAATGGCTTTCCATTAACAGTTCCATTCACCTACGCACACACACTTTCACACCCTGATGTCACTCACTATCTGCTAACCAGACAACCAAGATCAATGCCTTGTCTTGCCTAAGCACACTTAGCCACATGGGCAGGTGAAACAGGAACTGAACGTTAGACCACTGTACCTCTGCGCCGCAGGCCCTGCTTACGTGTGGTACAGTGTGAGTCTGATATTGATTCCAATTTTATCCCATTTTATTAGTAAGAACAATAGATAAAGACAAACTTTACAAACTGAACCTTGTGCAAAGCTGCCTTCTTCCTCTAAAGAGTTTCAAAATAAAGTGCTTGTAAGTGTGTGGTTGCTGCAGCACAAGTGAACAAAACTGGGATCAAAGAAAGAACTGGCTTTCTACATACAGAATAATGAAGTTACATTCAGGATTTTATGGCCTTTGTTGACTTCTTTCACTCTATTTTAAAGCTTTAAGCACAAAAGGACATGCAAACAAAAAACAGTTAAAAAGAGGTATACATGTGTCACAAAATGACAACCCACTGAGTGTGTGACACTGTAATAAACTTTAGTTATGAAAAACACATCATTTCTGTTGTGAACTCATGCTATTGAAAGTATATTCAGAATAATGTATACAAAACCTTTACAAAAACACCTCAGTTTATTTAAGAACATTTGATCAAATTTGACCTTTCTTCATCCAGCACATAAAACTTTATGCTAAAGGGCCGATACCATTCTATTCTTATGTCTTTCAGGGTGAACTGTATCCATATATATGATCATATATCACCTTTAGCACATTAAGGAGCGATTTTTTTTATGAAATATGAGTTATTTTTTATGAGCTCATTTTCCGTCCAGGAAGTAAGACGACTTGATCTTTGAGCCACCGTCTTTCACTTCTTGTGGGTACCGCCCATTACATGACATCATCCTTAAGCTGGCCTCTGCAGCGTGTCTGCGTTTAGCCCACAAAAACAAACAATATACAATCTTTGGCAAAGATTCAAAGTGCAAATCCCGATCGCTAGTTCTGTGGAGAAAGTGGGTGTGTTTTTGTGTTCACCTGAAGCGGTGCTGGCGGACTCTTCCTGGAAGGGAATCTGTCACAATGGGAGGACCCCCTTTTTTTTGGGAATTGGGAGGGGCTGGTGCTCAGAGCGCAGGTTTAGAAAGGAAAGCTCAGGATGCATGGATAGATCAAAACACCGCTTTGGGGTCGTTTCTCATAAGGAATTAACATTACAATACTCCTAAATGCTCAAAAAGTTGATTTTACACAATATAGGCCCTTTAAAGAATAAATCCAAACATCTACCTACTGATTCTTAATTTCCATTTGAGGCGATGATTAATACTGATGGTGTTAAATGCAGAAAAATTCCAAAGGCCCAACATTAGAGCTGCCACAATTAGTCGACTAATCTACTATTAAAATAGTCAGGACTGATTTAATAGTAGATTAGTTATTTTATATTATATGGAGACACAGTCTAGTAAAGTTGAACAAAGTTGTGAGCGTTCAGCACCTAAAAAAAAAAAAAATCACTTTGTGTGAATTGTTAGTAAACATCCACAATGTAAAAATGTAATCACACTTTCAGCGATTTCAGCAATCTTTGTATCAAATACTCAACTTGTTCAGGACATTCCTGCTTGTATTTTAGGTATTCATAAACTTGGTATCTACTAGGTTTTTTAGGCTAATTTTGAGTTTAGCTAATATTTTAGCAACATGTTAACCTTTTTTTGCTGATTTATCGTCTGATGTTTTTACTACAAATCTTTCAGAAATGTAGGTAAACTTCAGCGCTCTTTCATAGTTCTTTCACAAAATTTCCAGTATTTTAGCAAATTTTACATTTTGCAAATAGCTTTCGCATTTTCATCAAATCCCTTCATGAATTAATGCACATTTTTTTCAGCAAAAAGCATTCACATTAGCATTATTGCAGGTGATGCAAATTTTCTAGTTATATTTGAGTCAGTGAGACCAAAACTTTATCTTAATCTTGTTTTAATGCCTGAAATGAATAGACAGAAGCTGCACGATTGATTAAACTATCATCTTTATTCTCTTTATCTGTAGTTAGTTTAAAGCTAATGATGGTTAAGATGTGTGCTTTACATCCACATTGCGCATGACCCGATTAGTCAACTAATCGGAAAAAATAATTGGTGATTAGACTATGAATTGTTTGTGGCAGAACTACCCAACATATTTCACTTATGTTTCCACATCCACTCCAATTTAAATCCAATCGCATTCCTCACCTCAATTCCACTCCATGTTAGTTTTTATGTGAACCTCTTAGCTGCCAGGTTAACTCACACAACACCTGAGACAGATCTACAAGAGGACTGGAAACAGTTACAATAAAAAGTTCACCAAAAATCCCCAATGGTGCTTCAACCAGCCGCAGAATTTCCTGTTTAGACCCAGCGTTTCATTCCAAGTTGTGAGGCACTACACTGTTGCTGACTACTTAAGTGCACCATTGTCAAATGTAACAAGTGTCACCATTAAAGCTTTGCTAAATCAAAGTGTGTAAATTGTATGTAAATGATCCCTGCCGCGTCTGCTGATGTCTAAACACCAACGCTCAGATTTCTAGAAAAATCTGTTTTTGGTAAGAGTGTTTGCGCACAGCTCTGCCCGTGTTTTCTCAGACTTTGGCCGTGCAACAGCAAACATCACTGAGGGCCTTTGTTCAGAACACTGTAAACAAGTATTAGCTGTATGGCGCAGTTCCATTCTGGGATTTAGCGATCCGTAATCACACAAATTAATCAGCTCTTTATCTGATCCACGTCATGTCTGAGCAGTACACCACCAGGAGGGATTATAGCAGATTATACATCAGTCTCCCTGCACTGTCTGAGACTGGAGTGAAACAAGCAAGTTGCCCAAAATAATCTAGCAGATTTTAAATAACCACAAAACCATTTCTGATTAATAAAAAGATCACAGCTTCATAAAGTAACTTTAAGCTCAGAAAGATTGATGCAGGAACTTGTTTAGTGTTCATCTTTCCTTCATTGAATCATTTTTCACAACAACGGAATCTCCTACATGTAATGAAGAACGAGGCTCTCCGTGACACCACAGTCATTTCAGGTGGTTCTCTAAGCTGTCAAAGCAACACGGAGGGTCTCCAGAGAAGCTGTGATGGCTCACTGCCATGGGGTCTGCTGCTTCCACTGTAAGGCCAAAGGAATTTCTGGAGCCTGGAATCCAGAGATTCCTCTGCTTTGAGAAAAACTGGGAACAAACTTTCATTTGGACCCTGCTGAGCATGCATCACTGAGGCATTTCAGTGCATGAGACGCTCAGAAATATTGGTGTTTGTTTGAAAGAGCAAGAACAATCTCCCAGAAGATGAATGCAGAGGAATCCAAACACAGCCTTAATCACACTAAAGGCTGGAGGCCGTCTGTAAATAGTGAGCAGAGATCTGCAGCTCTGTGGACCACACTGAACATGTTCCAGTCACACAAGCTGAGCGAGCTCCCAACAAACACGCAACCATGACGAAACGAGCGCAGCGGCAAGTAAGCAGCTCAGGAGCCAGCATGAGGGAACTTTTTTAAACTTTCTCTGACCTTCTATTGTTGTAAAAAACACAGGATTTAGCGATGACATTCCTCGGCAAGATTGACACTTTTTCACCAGCGAGTCCTGCTGACTTTCTTTAACTGCAAAATACTTCTAATTTTTAACACATGATTACAACAGATACACAATCAGGTCATTCTATTGAGACATGGCAAAATAAAGGAAAGCAGAGCAGGACACTGAAGCTCTCGTGGCTGCTGTCCTGTATGAAGGTGTTAGCAGCTGCAGATTGCACAATCAGCTGAACTTTCAAACCCCAGAACATCACCGCTGTATGAGAGGAATCTGCAGCCTGAAGGAATGTTTTCTGCCTTCTGTGAATAGACAGGCTCCCTCATCACTCAGGTGGACATCAGCCGCAAGCAAACGCATGCTTTATACGGTGGTTACCATGCACTAACAGGAACCTTCACCCACCTTCACCACAGTGTAGCAGACACAGCCCAGTTAGGAAACCGCTTCAGGAGGCATTTCAGGACAAACTGTTCTGTTCACGGCTGCCTTTGAGAGCCTGACTGCTTTTCAACCATAACCTCACACTTTTATCTGAGCAACAAAATTACCAGTGCTGGGGGTAAAGAATTACTGTAATTTTGTTACTTTTGTGAGTAACGGAGTAACGGCTGTCAGATACTAATAAAAAATATAAAGTTACTGATGTATGTGCGCATGCATGCGCTAATGCAGAGTTAGAAATTGGTCAAAGTAAGATGAAGACTGAAAATATGGACAAGGACAAACTTGTGGGGGCATTTGACAACTAGTGATGCTCAAATTATTTGCAATTTGTATAAAACAAAGGCAAAAACAGTTCAGCTAAGAGAAACTTATGTCCTGGAGATGAACTGCTTTCCACTGCCCTTGTGCCAATGAGCAACCTGTCTATACACCATGTAGGTAGGGCTGGGTATCAATCATTTCCAGAAATGATTCAATTGAATTCACAAGAGCCTGGATCGATTAGATTCAGATTTTTTTCGATTATTTCAATCTTCTCAATTCAAGGCTACTACACAACCCACATTTTCTCATGTTCGTGTGGAGAAATGAATGAGGTGGTGCTAAAAAACATGACTTTTTTTCTGTGTTTCTATTTTGTGGATTTCACAAGGAGATCTTACTTGTTCCTGCTTTGTTGTCTGGAGAGTGTCCATTTGAATGGGCAAAAACAAGTAAAGTAACAAGCAGTGAATTACCTTTTAAATTTGGGAATGAGTAAAGTAATTTAATTACAATTTTATCCAGTAAGTAAAGTAAAGTAAACGATTACTCTTTAAAAGTAATCTACCCAACACTGAAACAATGAAAGCAAAGTAAAATATTTCCACCAAAATCCTCCCACACCTGTGCTTCAATGAAAAACATAATCTACTGGACAACACTGGGATTTTGTTGGTCTTTCTAAAGTCAGCACCTGCAGTAACACAACTGACCATCACTCCTGCATCCATCACAACCTCTGCTGGGCTCCAGCTGCAGGGCACATGCGAGAACCCAGGCCCACAGAGCTGAAATATAACAACTCTTGCTGTCAGGGAAGCACAAATAGGAAAGCTTGTGTTGTCGGGGAAAATCACTGCCACAGACCTGCCCTGGTTTTTTGTCAGGAGTCTTTAAATAGAAGTCACTGAGTTCTTACAAACACAGGAAATGAGTGACAAAGAAACTCTGTGGACAAACAGAAAGAGTGTTTAGGCTGAAATGACTCCTGAGACGTTCTTCCTCCTCACAAAGCTCACTGACGCTTTTCCTTTTCCTTCCTGAGAGGAAGCGGGAAAGAGGCAGAGCCACGGCTGTAGCATCAGCAGCACCTCCACACTGTGGAGGACAGGCAGCAGCAACAATGCATCCGCTGAAACTCCAGACCAGAAAACCTCAGCAGGATGTTAGTGCTCAACTTTGAGTTCACATTCAAGCAATTTTATCGCTCAGAAAAGTTGTGTGGATGAAGTGTTTCTGTGCAGCATTCCTTTAGTGAAAGGAAAAGAATGATAAAGCCCACTGGTCTCCAGCTTCTGGAGGAGCTGCTATGCATGCAGAGTAAACACTTTTGATCAACATTTTTCATGAGGGCCGTGCGTTGGTTCCTCTGCCCTTGACTGTCCTGGTGAGGAGGAGGCAGCAGGCCGGCTCTCCTGCAGAATGTGTGGAGACGAGGTAAAACCGACAGCTCATCCCGGCAGCTGTGGGGGTGAACCTGGGGTATGAGCAGCCATTTTTGCCCTTTGGCTCCCCACCTGCCTCAACGACAGGTACGGCCGTCCTGCACACGTGAGCCTGAAACAGAGCGGTGACAGCCCGAACGCCAGCTGACTCCAGCAGAGACCAGGGGGATCTGCAGGAAATTTACATCAGCCATTTTGTTTGTGCCAACAATGATTTCAACAGCAAAGCTCGCATTCAGCTTTTTACACTCACTCACTGAAGACTAACAGCTGGAATGAAAGCAGGAGTAGACATGTTTGAATCTGGAGAGCTGAAGCAGCTGAAGTTTAACTGCAGCAACACGTTTAATGACATCAACAGGTGGTCAAAAACAGACTGCTCCAGAAATGATACAGAATCAAGAGACCTAGAACTTCTATCATTTTTCAGTTCAGGTCCCATTTTCTCCTCACCCCTCGCTTACACCGCCAGCGTCACGGCTCAGTTGCGTGCGGCGTAGTCTTTTCGTAACATTAAAAGTGCGAGAGAAACTTCCACTGCGGGCGCTCACGTCCTGCGTCTGCGGACCGACCTCTGCGTCGCTGCGAATCCTTTTCCTTTGGTTCAAATTTTGACGGACGCCGCAGCTGATCCTCATCACTTTCTGTGAAGTTGGGGCTATTCACGACTTAAACTGGAAACCACGCGAGCGAATTTAAAGTGCATCCGGTATATTTTCCAAATAAAACGAACTTTCCACTGAACTCGCCGGTTTCAGCGTGTCGTAGACATTACGTAATTTACATGTTACTCAAAGTGTGTTGCAACACAGCGTTGTCAGTCATAACCATGGACAACGAGAAGCTGATCATGGAGATCCAGCACTATTCTGTCTGGGTTGAGCTTTCACAGGCTGTGGCTGGAGCAGCAGCCAGTGTAAGCCATCGGCTGTAGCTAGTCCACTCCCGCGACGCAACGAAGCCTTGACGCTAGCGGTGTAAGCCCGGGGTCAGACTGTGCTGAGTTTCCAGCCTGATCAGTTCCAATCACCAACTGGTCAGCTCCTCATCCTCCTGGACAGGTTGTACATAACAGATGTCACTGAGAATTTTTCTAAAAACTGATAAAAAAGGTTAAATTTATCGTAAAGTTTGACCTAAAGCTTTCTAAACCTTCATTTTAAGGAGAGTTTTTTTTTTTTTTTTATGGGAGCTGGTGACCAACAAACAACATTTAAACCAGGGGTCCTCAAACTACGACCCGCTGGCCAAATACGGCCCGCCTCCACATTTGGCCCGGCCCCAAAACACTATAATTGACGCGTGCATTTTTTTTCTCTCAATCTGGCCGATGGAGACCCACATAGAATTTGACTTTTTATTCCACCCTTCTGGAGTCTGAACTATGATGGGAGAGAATATTTATTGGTTTAATTGTGTGAATGCTGTAGAGCATTCACACAATAGTAATTTACTTTTTCTTTATTTCTCTATTAATACTGTTATTTTTCTTCTGTACGTTTTTTTGGACATCCATAACTCTTCAGCTCATTCAGCTAATAAAATATTCAGCTCTTTCAATGCTAGCTTTTTTGACTGTTTTGGCAGTTACTAAGGATTTCTGGGCTATTTTGGGGTTTAGCTAATATTGAGCCAGAGGCTAACTGTTTTTAGGACATTTTGAAGTTTTGCTATTTTTTTCAGCTACATGCTAGCTATTTTGGCTTATTTAGAATTTTAAACGTTTTTTTAGGCTAATCTGGCACTTCACCAATGTTTTACCTGGCTTACAGCATCAGCGTTTTCAGCTATCAGCTTTAACATTTGTAGCTATCAATTTAAGCATCTTCAGTGGCTAAATTCAGCTTACAGCATTCACACTAGCATTATTGCAGGTAATTCTATATATTAAGTTTGTAGTTAGTTTAAAGGTAATGATGGTTAAGATGTGCTTTACATCCAGTTTGCCCATGTCCCAATTGGTCGACTAATCGAAAAAAATAACTGTCAATTAGTCGACTATTAAAATAATCGTTTGTGGCTGCACTAATCGGTAGTCTTAGCTCGGGGTCGTTAGATGCTGGCAAGAAAATCTGGCCACAGAGAAAAAAATTTGACGACTGAAAATTAATCGCCGGTAGTCCCTCCCTCTGCCGGTGCCAGCTGCAAAAAAAAAAAAGATTTCCGCCCAAAATCATTAGCCGGAAGTCCTTAACCAGATCCCCCAGTTTTAAGTTTTCGACCTTTTTTCCCTTTAACATACCGTAACTGCTTATATGATCAGCTATTTCACAGAGAAAAAGCAGCATTTTGGACCCCATAAGATAGCATAAGGGTTAAACAAATGGATTATGGGAAATGAGGGTGGGTTAACTTGGCACACAATGCAATTTTTAATGAGCTCCTGTCACTCAGTGGGAACTATGTCCTAGAAAATGACTGTTTTATGTATTTATTTATTTCTGGGGGGTGTGGCAGAAAAGCGCATTACCATAACTTAGACACATATTTTTAGATGGAAAACAATCATCTGATCATCTGGTCTTCTGACAGTCTCAGATCCACATCAACGGATCCAAATAAAGCAGAGGGTTGAATGTGAAGTTATTCAACCCATCATGTGACCACAGAGGGAGAAGGTCGGAGCTCCGTGCAGCAGGTCATGACAGATGAAGACAGATGGCTGTGTGTTAGCTAATCCTGACAGAGAGGTGCTGCCTTCATGGCAGCTTTAAGATAAACCTGTTTGAGGCTCACCGGTCTCCCAACACATGAACGCAACACTGGGAAAGGTGCTGCTGTTGCAAACACACAGTGCAGAGCAGCGGCACAGTCACATGACTTCACTGGAAAGATTCCAGCTGAAGGCCTGGGCTCCACGAGAACAATCGCAGTCCTTCCTGTTCCTTTCAATCCTTTCAAAAAATGCTGCACAATTCTCTGCAAATCCAAGCAAATGGGGATGAAGTGCAGACTGTCCTCTTTCCCCACGCTACTTGTTTTCCATTTCATCTAATAGCAATGCCAGCACGTTCATTTCCATAGATTATGCAGAAGACGCCGAGTGATATTTAAAACTCAAATGTACAAATGAGAGTACATCAAAGAGAAGTCTGCAGCTCAGGAACCATGGAGACAACAGCACAACTGTCAGCTGTGGAGAGTTATGACTCCATTCAAGAAGGATCTTTTCAGGATGACGTGGAAGGAAACAGTGTTCAATCACCACAACAGAAGCAGAAAGCTAACCAGAAGAAAAAAAACTGCAGAAGATGAAGAAGTAGGAATCTAACAAAAGTTAGAATGAAGAGCAGAGAAGGCAGACATCAATTTTTATCAAGGAGATCTTCAGCATTTAATGACCAGGAAAAGTCATCCCAGATCAATCCAAGATCATTGACTCTGTTTTAGACAGCCGAGGCAAAGATCCATTAATATTGTTCTTTTGTCCAGATTAAAGGAGAATGTGGCAACATAGAAAAGTCACCTGTGCTTGATGGTCCTAGTGTCTGAATAGCATTTCCCATGCAACTCTCATCTCCCCTTTTCTCTTCTTCATCCTCTCCTTTAGAAGATTTGATCTGCTCATCTTCATCCTCTCTTTCCATCTTCTTCTTAAACATATGATTCATTTTTCTCTGCATCTTCTTTTTTAATCTACTTTTTTTCATAGAAATAATTTACTGCTTTAGTTCACCATGTCGGGGCTGCATGGTGGCGCAGTGGTTAGCGCTCTTGCCTCACAGCGAGAAGGGACCAGTTCGAATCCCAGCTGGGGGATTTGGGACCTTTCTGTGTGGAGTTTGCATGTTCTCCCCGTGCATGCGTGGGTGAATGGGTGTGTGCTTGAGGCCCTGCGACACACTGGCGACCTGTCCAGGGTGAACCCTGCCTTTGCCCGTCAGCAGCCGAGTTAGGCTCCGGCACCCTCGCGACCCGAAAGGGACGAAGCGGTCGGGAAAATGAATGAGTTCACCATGCCGCCATTTACTTTTTAATTTTGAATTTAAACTGACCAATCACAATGATTGGTCATAAATCATATGAATAATTTATTGTCGTTCTTGTCCCGTTGCACCTCCGTGTAGCATACACATTCATGATCAAGTGACTGTGAACGAATTGACGTTCCCGAACAAAAAAATCAAACGCATCCCATTACACGCGAATGCGCCTTGGACTTGTTTACAGACAACACGATCTCATTCCAGTTGTCCCATATAGAAGTCAAATTAAGGGTCCACATCCCGCAACCTGATGCAGCACCGAACGCAGAACCAGACGCAGTACCAGATGCGAACCGAACCGGTACCAGATGCAAACTAGAGCCGAACCAGTGGGCTCTGCATCCCAGTACTGGAGAGGTTATGGTTCGCGGCCCAGAGGTGGGAGACCCGTGATTTAATATAAACAGTCAGGATGTTAAAAAACAATGAGTTGAGGACACCCAAAATGTCAAAAAGTGACAAGGAGGGGCCCCAAACATCAACATGTGACTACCCGGGAACGAGGATGTGCTGTTACGGAAACGAGAGTTCAGACCGGGAGAGAGAGATCCAGAGCATTTAATCATCTGGTCGATGCGCCACTAAAAACAATACAAACATCCAAATGAAGCGCTGCCTGCTCTCAGCTTTAGCGTCAATTTTTATTTTTTATAAATTTTCTCTCATAAGAGCGACTGTGGTTTCTGTCATATGTTATGCAGCAAAAAGTGCACGCACAGTCTCCAATACTTTTACCGGAACGCCGCTCTGGACCGCTCTGGCTTACTGTCACCCCTGGTTCTGAGGCAGAACTGTCCTTGTCACTGAAAAGTCGTGATCACAGACTACCGCCAAAACCAGACTGACATCAGAATCAGACAATCAAACAAAGCATTGACTTTCTGTTTCATAATGACCAAAGACACTCGCTAAAAACAGCCAGCATAAATGAATCTGTGAGGAACAGAGAGGGGAGGTGCAGATGTGCAGTACTGATGGGTTTAAGTGCTCCTGGTTCTGCTTCCACCCGGCAGAGAATCCTTCTGCACAACGAAACAGGACTTCACACAGACAGACAGTCCTGCTCCAACGAAACAACAGATTTAAATCCACACAGAAAACTGACACAATGCAAGAAGTGGATGTTTTTGATCAGAGAAGATCATGCTCACAACAGCTTCAAGCTATGGAAGACAGAACACAAAGAACAAACCCTCTTTTTGACTCACGATTCTACAATCTTTGTCCCAATTCTATCATGAACAGCAACACTTCAGCGGGATATCAACAAATTACCATTTACATCTATATGTTCTGATGATGAAACAGGCCCAGTTCGTAGAGAGCACACAGAAAACAAAATGTCATCAAGAAAATGTTTGTCAAACTCACTTATTTCACCTGCTTTGCAGCACAAAAGCTTAAAATGTAACACCAAATCCAGATAAAGGGACTAGCTTCCCATAAATACACTTTATTTAAAATAAAAAAAGCAATGTTGAAAATTTGAAAAGCTTTTTTCTCTAAAAATAAACATGTCTACCCTAGAGAAATGTCACCTGCTGTGGTAGTGAGTAAAGTTGTTTAAACACGTGCTGAGGAGGATTTTGACTTTGCAGTAAAACCTGACATTTTAAATCACAGCTCAAAATAAAATGTGTGCAAATATTTTGAATAGATTATCTGTTATGGCCCTATCATAAAGTACTAATGGTATTTGCTAAAGCTTAAAGCTGGCACCTGTCACCCACATCACTTCCGGCCTTGGAAGATAACAGGCCGCCAATGACACAATAACTGTCAGGCGCACGGAGACGAGGCCGGGATGGGGGGCAGTGGATCCATGTCTGATCTGCACATGCACGTTTAAAACACACGAACATGTAGCATAAAACATGAACTTGTAAAGGGGGTGGTCACGTGACGATGCAGGACCTCTACTGTGGAGGTCAAAGGTGAGGCTGCAGAGCCACAAACTGTTAGTGCGGGACAACAGGCAGAAGCTCCCCGACTCATGGTTCCGATCCAATGACACTGGCAAGCCTGAATCCGAACCTGGACCTGGAAGTGAAGCAAGAGCAGCACTGACCTGTTGAGTCCTCTCAGCCGGATTCATCATCACCGCCTGACGAAAGCGGTTATCCACGTACGACGCCATTGTTCCTGGAGAACGTCGCCTGGAGGATGAAGACTCCTTAAAATCAGAAAGTCTCCACGGCCCACGGAGAACCGAGTCCGGAGGCCTTCGCGTCTGTCTTCAGTGTTCTCGGCTGAGCTCCAAGGCTAGCGGGTGAGCTGGGAGTGCCCGCAGCCAGGCCACGACCGGAGCCACACAGCCGAGCCGCCTCCCCGGGGTCCCGCTGTTGCTCAATCCGAAGCTCTGGTTGGCAACCGCAGCCCTCCTCCGGGAGGAAGCTCCGAGCAAAAGCGCGGCTCCACCGGCTACTCTCGGTTACTTGGAAGCTGTGAATCCCGGTATTCCTTTATTCGAGCTCGGTAGAGGCATTCCTGCTCTCCTCAGCTTTCTTCTGTCGGCGACGGGAACAAAATCCGGGCAGCGTCCGGAAAACAAACACTGGACTGAAATTCTACCTAAGAAAACTCTGTGTTCCCCATCCTAAGAGGCAGGGCGCCGCACGCGCTGAAAAAACGCCTTAAAACGCCTTTTTAGTGGGTCTAAAAGTGCGGGTCGGTCCAGAGCCTCTGTTGTGTGCCACCACCATGGTGACTGACTCACCGCAACAAGCGCCAGCCGCTCCGACGCGTCACTTCCGGGAAGCCTGCCAAAATAAAACACTCCAAAATAATCTGATATATATATGTAGCCTGTGCACATGTAGATTTTATTCATAACAATAAATGTGCAATACATGTATGTATATTTATATATTTTCCATTCCAAAGAAAATCATCTAAACCTAGGAAGGGCTTGAAATGCATTCTACTAATTTTAATTTAACGAATTGTAACTTAATTATATTTTTACATTTCTTTCAGAAAAATTCAAATAATACAAATTTGGTTAGTGGCATGTTTCATCATGGATGAGCAAGCTGTGACGCAGCAGGCGGAGTCTGGGCGAGTCCTCCCAACAAAGAACCAACAAAGAACCAAGCGAAGAATTTCTGACTCATCTGTTATAACTTGCCGCCTCCAAGCGTCTGAGTTGAGTATTACACTCTTGGACGAGAGAACGTGCACATTTTTAGGCATTACTAGTTAACTAGTAAGCCAAAACATGTTCCACTAGTGAACTAGTTGCACTTTTGGCATTACTAGTGGGCTTAAAACAG
Source organism: Oryzias melastigma (assembly GCF_002922805.2). Classification (NCBI taxonomy): domain Eukaryota; kingdom Metazoa; phylum Chordata; class Actinopteri; order Beloniformes; family Adrianichthyidae; genus Oryzias; species Oryzias melastigma. The sequence continues at coordinate 3,479,378 of NC_050521.1, read as the reverse complement.
CCTGATATCAAGGATATCTATTTTATACTGGATTGGCTTGCCATAGGGGTCTGCGGTCTAAGCATCCTGCTGCCTCAGGGGTCTGCAGCCTTCAACACTTTAAGAGCCATTCGGGTCAATTTCTCACTGACAACATCCTAAAACTGAGCCGCAAAGTCTTATTCAATTTTCAAGACAATAAGACACTGATTTTTTTATTATTATTATTATAAATGTTACTATTATAATAACTACAAACCTTTCTTGGTAAAATCAAATGAAGATTTGATTATCAAAGCTTACAATAGTTTATAATTTTTTTCAGATATTTCATATGACTTCCTTTCAAAATGGGACATCCTGTGTCACAAAGGCTCATCTCAATGCAGCAAATCATTAGATTTTCAATTTTCAGACAAACATTTGCAAATCTAAAACAAAATCAAGGCTAGTTCAGTGACATTTCTTTTTACAAATACTTAAAATCCTTGAATTTGTTTCAAAATAGAAAATTTGGCACTCAAAAATTTGTCACAAAGCGATACGTATAATGCCCTTCAACTGTTTGTTGTTTGTAAACGAGTTGAATCAAGTTTTATTTTATTTATTTATTTATCTTACTTTAATAGTTACTTAATTTTTACAGTTATACTTTTTAAATGTTTTTTTTTATTATTTAACCAGAGAGCCACAATGGAGGGGTCAAAGAGCCACATGGGGCTCCAGAGCCGCAGGTTGCAGACCCTCGGGCTACCTTCATCTGTGTGGTAAAAGCTTGAAGCATAAGCATTTTTTTTCCCTGGAAAATTGTTAAGGCCCTGAATAATTCAGACTATTAGGAGTACATAAATGGTGGAAATGCTTTGCAAACAAAATGCATTAAAAAAAAGAAAAAAGGGGAACATGATATTATCAAGTTTCTCTTTATTTTGTGAAATCTTTTTCAGAGCATGAGCTCTAAACAATTCTATAACTGCAGAGATTTATAACACGGGAGAATAATATAATACATTATCATAGTTTTTTTGTCAAAGGTAGCACCACTAAAATAAAATAGAGATGACTTTAAATCCTTGCTGATTGCTAACCTTTTGTATTCGTTCTTCAAATGTAAAGTAAGTTGATATAACTGGAGGATGGTTCTGACCCTTTCCTGTTTGGAGAATGTAGTGTTTGCCTGCTGCAATGACACCATGGCAACCGCTGGACGCATGTCAGTCACCCATGACCCCACGCAGAGCTGACTGCATGTGTTTCAGCGCCTGGTGTTTCAGAGCTGCTTCAATATGAGTGGAAGAATGAGGCCGAACGCAGATCCAGCGTCGGAGGGGCAGCGAGGACAGAGGATGATTTTCACAGGTACTTTACCCTCAACGACAGGCTGCTTCTCTGTTGTCTCCTTCATCTTTAACCAAGAGTTTCCTTTTAGTGAAACTTCTGTTAAAATATGAACTGTGGATCAAAGCTATCATGGCTTACTGGTCGAGTGTATTTCAGGGTATCATAATAGCATTCGTGTGTGAGGGAAACCACACACACACACACACCTGTCTCCCTCTACAGACACATGAAAAGATGACTTTTCTGTCATTTTAAAAGGACCAGAAGGCTTCATAAACACACATATTTCTTTTAATTTGTTGCTCTAATGGATGATGGAATAATCCAATGCAAAAATGCAAAATCTACATTTCAGATTTACATGTGGATCACAGCCTGTTCCAGGCGTTTTTCTGGGTTTCTTCCTCCAACGGTCTGATTCTGTCACACTTCCTGTAGGAGTCATCTCCAAGTTTAGATCTTTCTTGCCTGAAGTTTTTCCTAAATAAAGATCCAATTTTGTGCAGGGTTGAGAGAGAAGGGCTGAAAAATGTGTGGATTTTCTGATCCTGTTAGATTACTGCTGCAAACCAGTTACAGATAAGAAATATTCTGATCAGGTCCAGACGGGATTGGAGACTACAGGCCAAAGCTGATTGATTATCCTCACCACATTGGTGTGGGCACTGCATCCCGTGAGGCTACAGGTGACCTGGGTTATCTGTGGCGGGCTGCGCCGCATGCTCCTCCCACCGTGGCCCGGCACAGCTACGTGGGAGAGGTGGGCTGGGGGTGGCAGTACAACCAGCAGCTGAACCAAAGCACGCTGCTCAGCAACATGCAGATCAAGGTAGGAGGGAAACTGAGCATGTGCAGCTCATGACTTTTACACATTTGGGTAAAATATGTAGTCTTTAAACAAAGCTGGGTCTGACTTCAGGGTCGTTAAAGTGTGCAGAAAAATAAACTTGTTTCTTTTTTTTCTCCTGATAGAAAACAGAGCTGCGTGCATCCATTGAGGTATCCGCCTCCCAGAAGTTTTAACCAGGAAGACAGAATTAGCTTCACTTCCTTTGGACTCCAAAAGCACGAGGGCTATGCTGATGGATACACGAGAAGCTCTGCGCGGTGCTGAATGACTGCAGCGTAACCGATCTGGTTGCACATCCATAATGCAGCACCTGTTTGTGGCAGGAACACACAGTGCCTGCAGCTGTGGTCACGAAATCGGCCTGACACACACGGCCGACACAAACAGGCTCCTGACCTGAACAAACACCCCACAGGTCTGTGCTGGACCTTTTCTAAAACCATCCCCAATAATCAAATGCTCTGAGATCTGCTCTGCCATCTGTCTGTATTCAGCTTTATCTCCAACTGTTTGTCTTCCTACTCATCACTGAGCATTTGCATGAGATAATAATGAAGGTTATTAGCAGCCTCTGTGCTGTTAAAGTGAGATCCCAGAAAATAAAACTAAACTGGTGACATTTTCTGGTAACAGAAAAGTTTCAAATGTTAAATTATATTTAAATGGCACATAAATACAATATGTTAAAGAAGTCATGTTTTTAGGAGTAGTAATGGCTGATAAGTTATCTTGGAAATCTCATATAAATTACATAAAACATAAAGTTTCTAGATCAGCTGGTATTCTGTTTAAAATCATGTATGTACTAAACAAGAAGAGTTTGTATTTTTTTTACTGTTCATTAGTTGTTCCGTATCTTTCATATTGTGCAGAGATTTGGAGAAATGCAGGAAAATCTATCATTGAATCTTTGGTTTAATTACAAAAAAGCTGTTAGGCTAGTTACCAGAGCAGGATATTGTCAACCAACTGATTCTTTATTTTGCTTGACTAAAAGCTTAAGATTAAAGAAAATTGTTTATGTTAAAGTATTGGAAATTCTTTATAGAGTAAAAACATAATTTAGTTCCAAAAAATATCCAGAAACTGTTTACTTTAAGAGTTAGTATAATTGAAGAGGTCTTTTTTAAAGATTAAAGTTCAAACCAACGTTAAGGAGAGATGCGTTTCAGTTCTCAGTGTGAAATTATGGAATGAATTAAGTGATGAATCAAAACCAAGCTATTTTTTTTTTTTGCAGTCTAAAACGTAAATGATTACAAAACACTTATGTAAAAGAATTTGATTTACTTGTACTTATTTGTAAAAGGTTGTTTTTTACTTGACCGTATTAATAAAAACGTGGCTCCATGCTGAACCTTACAAACCTAAAAACATGGCTCCATGCTGAACCTTACAAACCTAAAAACATGGCTCCATGCAAAATCTTTAACCCTATGAATACATCAGAACCTTTAACCTCGAGACTGTGGCTTCATGAAGAACCTCTAAATCTGTAAATGAGGTTCCATGTTGAACCTTTCAGCCTGAAAACCAGGCTGCTGTTAGACAGTCTATCCAAAGAACATACTTATCCTTGAACAAGGTCAGAGCAACTTTTCATTTCTGTAGAGATCATCACCAGAACCATCAGGGTTTAAATTTATACATTCAGTAGTGAAAAAGCTCATGGGGTCATATAGCATGAGCTTTATCTTGATTTGATTCTTAGTGCTACATTTTTAACTAATAAGCAAGAAACCGTTTTTAATGAGAATTTTCCTTGATAACTTATTGATATTTTTGATGGAGATTTGGTCAAAACATATCCACACTGTGTGCCCACACTGGCTAGAAGTCTATGGAGCTATTTTTGTGCCACCCAATTGCAAGCAAAAGTCACAGTTTTGAGATAAAAAAGATTCTAAAATGCAAATAAAAATATGGAATATTTGCTTACAAAAAAATATTTTGCTTTCAAAAAACATTTTTGCAATTGCAGCACAAACATTTTTAGATGCAATGTGTCTCATCTCACATGTATTTTGTGCAAAAAAAAAGCTTGAAAGGCAAAAATAATTTTTGAAAGCAAAAGTAAAAGTTTGCAAATTCAAAAATATTTTTGAGAAAAAAAGTATTTAAAAAAATATTAAATAGTAAATATTTTAATGTACAATTTTTTACTTTTTTTCCTAACACTTTATTTTTTTGGCAATTTAGAACATTTTGATGTCAAAACTGTGACTTTTGCTCCATAAACTCCATAAAATTGTACTTATTAATTACTGTTGTGTGTGTTTGCAGCACATTAGATGGTTATTAAGGTAACCATGACACACTGCATTCTTGCTTTTAAAATGTTCTTTTTTATTAAAAAAGTAAAAGGAAATGAGTTTTCACCTGTTGTCGTCATTGGAGAAACCTGCCTCGTTGAATTTGGATCATAAAAATCCTTAGTTCTGAAATGATTAATGTAACAAAATGGACTGTTTACATGAAGTCATTGTCAGGCACTGACCCAAATTCCTGATTTTTTAATATATATATATATATATATACATATATATATATATTATGAAAAAAAACCCTCTCACCCTCCGTGGGTGGTTTCTCCTCTTAACTGGTGTCCTCTACCAAAGGCCTGGGAACTTGAAGGTCCTGCACAGTATCTTAGCTATATATACTGCTCACAAAAATTAAAGGAGCACTTTAAAGAAACACATTAGATCCATCAGATCTCAATTTGAAGTTGGATATCTATACAAATAACGACAGGGCAGTGTCTTAGGAACAAAAGGATGCTAAGTCTTTTAATGAAATAAAAGTTTCCAGCCTACAGAGGCTCAATTCTGTAGACACCATAAAATAAGAGTGAAATGAAGATGTGGCAGGCTAGTCCATTTTTTCCAAAACTTCATTTCTGCAACTCAAAATGCTTTTCAGTATCTTGTGTGGCCCCCACCAGCTTGTATGCATGCTTGATAACGTGGCGGCATGCTCCTAATGAGACGACGAATGGTGTCTTGTGGCATTTCCTCCCAGATCTGTGTGAGGGCATCCCTGAGCTGTTGTACAGTCTGAGGAGCAACCTGGCCTCATTCTGTAGGGCACGAGCAGTGCTCAGCCTGTTCCACCTTGCACAAAGGAGCAGGTATGGGTCCTGCTGAGGGGTTGAGGACCTTCTACGGCCCTGTCCAGCTCTCCCAGAATAACCACCAGTCTCCTGAAATCTCCTCCATGTTCTGGAGATTGTGCTGGGAGACACATTAAACCTTCTTGCTGCAGCACGTGTGGATGTGCCATCCTGGAGAAGTTGGACAACCTGTTCAACTTCTGTAGGGTTAAGGAATCTCCTCATACTGCCAGTAGAGATAATTATCAAGCCAAAATCAGCACGAGTGGAAAACCAGCCAAAAAAGATCAAGAGGGAGAAACTTGAAATGACCTCCACATGTAACACCAGTCCTGTTTGGAGGGTTTTCTAATTGTTGCCACTGAAGTGCACCTGTTGTTAATTCATGAACACCAATACAGCTGAAATTGATTAACGAGGCCCTCAGCTGATTAACCAACCAGAAAATTATCAGACAGGTTTATTTCAATTCATGCCAGGCCCAATAAAGATAGTGTTCCTTTAATTTTTGTGAGCAGTATATATATATATATATATATGTGTGTGTGTGTTGTGTAACTGCAGAGAAGCTTTTTAGAAAAAAAAACACTGTTAAAAAAAAAGCTAAATATTTCAAACAGTAAGCAGGAGAAACGTGTGTCCATTCTTGCAGGAAGCACATGTACTGCGCGGTGTTGGTCGCCACAGGAATATCTTTAAAGATTTTATCACAGAAGTTTTCTGCAGAGTTTGCTGGTTTTCACTTCTGCCCACCTGCTGCTTCACTTCCCTTTAATCTCTCCTTGACTTAATCTGAACTTCATTTATTCAGATTCATATATTCCTGCTCTCGGTCAAGTTTCATTCATCAACATCTTTTCTGTGTCTGCAGTACTAAGTATTCATGTGCTGCAAATAGAAGTACACACGGACTGTTTTAGGGCAGTGATGGAGCTCATTTGAGTCTCAACTGCACCAATTTCACCACAGCGACATGAAAAAAGCTTTGCTGATAAACAGATCAGTTTATAATTGCATGTGGTCATTAAAAAAATAATAACTTCAGCGGAAGCATTCGTTTTTTCTGATCGCAAAACAAATCTCTACTGACTGTTTCATTTCTGAAATAAAACTTTTATGTTTGCTGGAGACCCAACAACAGGAGAATAATGACAGAAATGTCATTTAAGCCTTTAACAGCAGAGCTCCAGTGTTTTTTGATTTACTGTAACTTTCAACCGTTACCACAATAATTCCAGTAGATTGTGAAGGAGAAAAGCAGCTCACGCCACTTTTCTCCTTCACAATCTGCTGGAATTATTGAATAGTGACAGTATGTTAAAGATTTTGTGCTTAAGAGTCACCGGTGAATAAATGAAGAATGAATGAATCTTCAGTTTACAAGCTTATTTGACATGAAAACATCACAAGATGTTTGTATAAAGAGAAAAACAGATCCAATAACACCTTGTGTTTTTGGTAACATATATATATATATATATATATATATATATATATATATATATAAGGAAAAAAGTCATGATTAACAACAAAGCATCAACCATTTCTCAAAAAGTTTTTCCTTTTTTTCCAAGTGTAGTAAGAATTGGCTGTAAATCTAACTTTCAAGTCCAAAGGGAGGTTAAACCCAGAAAGCTTCCTCTTTTGCTGTGAGGGAGAAAGAACTGTTCTTAAAAGATGTGCTTCTCGAAATCTCCCAAAGCCTTACCTGCATAAGCGGGCTCTATACAGATTTTCATATAGCATTATTTTTATTTCTTTTATCTCTGCTGATCATTTTCAATACCTCTTTTATTCAGATTTAGGATCTGAAGAGTCAGAAACTGTAGGATTAGATTCAATGAGTCGGGGGTGTCAAACTCAATCACACAAGGGGCCAAAATCCAAAACACACCGAACAAGATAAACATTTATTGAACACTCTAAAACTAAATTTTTAAAAGTTTAAAGCTTTAACTTTTTAACATAATTATGAACTAGGTATATAGCATTACTTGTGGTAATGCTGGTGTGAATGCTGTGAGCTGAATTTGGCTGCTATAGATGCTGAAATTGATAGATAAAAACACTGAAGCTGAGAGCTGAAAACGATGAAGCTGAAAGCCAGTTAAAATATTATCAAAGTGTCAAATTAACCGAAAAAACAAACAAACAAAAAAAACTTAAGTTGGCCAAAACAGCTAGCATATGGCTGAAAAAAATAGCTTAACATCAAAACATCCTAAAAACTGAAAAAAAGCTTAAATTGGGCAAAACAGCTAGAACATTGCAGAAATATTAACTAAACTAAAATAGCCTAAAAATCTTAATAAATGCCAAAATAGTAAAAAAAATATAGCAGAATGCCATTTTTGAAAAAAATTCAAAACATTAACTTTTAAACATAATTATCAATAATAAAAAGGCAGGAATATAATTCTAGAATAAATCAACTTAAACCTTAAATAACTTTCAATATTTTACTCTCCATAAAAAATATATTTTTTTAAATTATACAAGTTAGAAATGAGCGCAAGATAATATCGGGTCACTAATAACAATTAAATAAAATGATCTGGAGGGCCGGATAGAATTACCCGGAGGGCCGGATCTGGCCCCCGGGCCTTTACTTTGACACATGTGCAATAAATCCTCTGAATGTTTCTATTGTTTTTAAAGTCTAACACTCAGAATCTGCCCAAACTGTTCAATATGGAGGGTTTTTTGTGCCACCATATTGCAAACAAAAGTCCCAGTTTTGAGTTCAAACACAGGATGGTACAGTGCTGTCTGCATCCACAGCAGGCAAAGACTGCAACATGTGGAGAGAAAAAAGCCTGATCTCATTTAACAAACTCAAATGAATGACAACCCAGCAGAACCCAAGCAAAGTGGCATCATCCCATTAAGTCTGTTGTTTCTCCTCTGGAACAGCTGGGGGGGACTGCCCCCCTGCCTGGCTTATGTACATAAAGACTATCATTCTTCTGGTCAGGCTAAACCTTCAGTGATTAGAACCGGCTCCTCCACAGGTTAAAGTATTCATGAAACTGATCGCAAACACACACTGAGTAAACATCTGTGTGTGTGATCAAATAATGTCTTTGAAAATGACAAATACATTAATACAATTTAACCCATTTATTCCAATTTTTTTCCCATGTAGACATAAAAATATTCAAATCATGAATCGTTGGTGTCCCTTTGAAACAGTCAATCATAATTTTCAGAAATGTTCATGGAAATGTGTGTAAAGTGTGCTTTTTGTGATCCTGTGTTGTAACCTTTGAGAATCTGAATAAAAATCTGAATTAATGATCTATTTGACTCTGTTTATAAATGGACTTTCACAGTATGAGTCGACTCATTGATGGAATTACTCGTTCTCTGTTTTGACAGGAAATGATGCTTCTGTTACCACTTTTTGTTGAACTAATCCCTTAAATTGGATTGCTTTATTTTAACCTGATATTTTTTTAAACACTTAAAATCTAAACAAGAAAGGTCTGTTTATTCAAGACAAACGCAGAGCGGTTAACACATAACAACAGCAGGCTGAAGGAACACTGACGGAAACATGACTCTTCTGAATGCAAACAAGTCTAATTCCATTAAAAATAAAAGAACCCTGTTGGTGAATTTGAAGGCGACTTGTGTCCCATCTCCCCGGGCGTCACCGTCGAGCCTCTAATGGCTTCTTGTTTTCCCTCGGAAATGATGGATGATTCACCAGGATCCAGCAGAGAGTTTCACAGAAGTGGTGGGGGTTAACAGCAGATTGCGCTCGGCCCCCCGCCGTGAATGGAGAGCCTGACTGTTAATGAGATGTCTGACAAGTTATGTTTTAATCAGCGGAAAGGGTTGAATCTTCAGCCCTTTTCTTTGTTGGTAGCATCCGGCATCAATCAGTGTTCTCCCTGAAGGAGGGTTCTTTCTGTGCACCTGTGAAAGTTCACAACAAGTTTACACAGGAGTCTTTACAACATTATCTTTGAGTTCTCTGTATTTGATCTGATGCACAACAAAGTGGAAGTAAGTGTTGAAAAAGTCTGCTGTAGAAGGTGATACCATGTTTAAAAGTCCACTAATTCCTAAATGTGCCTAAAAAAGAACAGCTATCAGCAGGTGGGTCCCTTTAAATTTCACCGAAAGTCTCTTATGATTCTCATTTGAGCAGCTCCCGGTAATCTGCCCCCATGGCCAAAGCAATCTCATCCCCTCATGTCCAGTGTAGATAACTCTGCAAGTTGTTTACCACAAGACATTGCCATCCATTTCTACCATAATGAGCCAAATAGACATCGATTTCTCGGGGTCAGAGACCGTTTGTCTGTAACAGCATCACTGCCAAAGGTTGACCCTAATCTGACACCCCCCCGAAGGCACGCTGTGGCTGAACTGGCTGAGAGGGAAACCGTTTTAAGAGAGAAAGTATCCAGGAGGCGTCTTTTACTTCACACCATGTTTCTCCTGCTTCAACTTGTTCACATTTATACACAAAACTCAGTGAAACAAACATTTGGCATCATTTCTGTGGTTTTGTGTGACTGAGATGAAGCAGAATCTGCAGAATACAACTCTGGCTGCAAACTCTTACATTCAGGAATTTCCAGACTCAGCTGTTGAGAGAAACATGAATAGTTTGATTTTTATTTGTTTGTGAAGATTTGCTGTTGGAAGAATCTACTCCAGTTTTAGGAGGGTTTGAGCTGAAGAGCAAAGACAGAATCCCAACCAGGACTCAGACACACTCAAGAGGGAAAACTGTTTTAGGTCAATACACAAATAGGAAATATATAACGCTAACTTCAGGCCAAAGGTACAAAAGTTTGAAATGCAAAACAGGGAGACTCAAAAATAATTTCCTTCTCACTGCTATCAGATTTGTGAACAGCCGACAGGACTCACACACATGCATCAGCTCATCAGACTGGACCCTGTTTAACTGGACCACAAACGGTCATGGTCCCCATTGCTCACAATCACATCAGACACTATACAGCACTAGATTACTGTTTACTTATTTTATTTCTGCTTCAGTCTGTTTTTTTTTTACTCTAGTCTGTGTTTTTATTACTTACTACATTTATTACTTGTATTTTTAGTGTATTTGTACATATCAGCATGGCAGAGTTGACTTCATTGAACAGAGAGCTCTGCTTCCCTGTTGCATATGACGATATTAGAGGTGGAAATCTTCATGATTCAATTCAACTATGAAACAGATCGCTTTTTAAACAATTACCAATACGTCCCGGATCTGCAATTTTTTTTTAATGTCTCTCTTTATTACAAAACACTAGAACAATATACGACTTACTTTTCTCCACCAAAGTACATTTTTAGGTAAAGCAGATCATAAACTTGTTTAACTTTTATTGGGAACATAAAAAGTCTGACAAGAAAAATATTTCACTTGATAATCAAAAATCTTTGACAGCATCAAAAGGGAAAATTGTTCCCTGAACTCAACAACCTTAAATAAGATAAATACATTTTATCATTAGACCAGCTTTAATGAAATGCTCTTTAGCTCACATTAAACTAAATAGTGTCTAGTTATGTCCACATTGTGATTTCTCAAACGTGTTGGGTTTCATGCATGTTTAATTTCTGTGTGTTATAACTTTCACACCGGATGACTTTGTCCATTAACCCTCGTCACTATGAAACCCAAAATGCCTCCAAACGGTCGCTTTAAGCGAAGTCGTGGCCAGTCGGATGATGAGATCTGGAAGGTCAAAGATGTTTGTGAGTTCTGTAAAAATGTCAGTGAAAAAGGCTCGAGTTTCCCTTGTTACTTTAACTCTAAATAATAAATGATTATCAATTATTTAAAATTCATAAAACGATTCAAAATAGTTTATTGATCATAATTAATGCATCTAAGAAATATATATTTTTCCCCCAACCTCGAGCGAACAGCGGCTCAGTTGAATTGATGCCACCAAGGATTGAGGCAGTTCTGAAGGAAAAGGGTCTAACTCGGTACTCGCAAGGTGGACCTGATAAAGTGACTTGTGAGTGCGCCTCATTTTCTATTCATTCAATTAATGACTAATTGTCCATAGTTTGATATATTTATGTTGTTTGTCTTCGTTGGTTTTATTTTTTGATCTAAACATAAATTTGATCCAAACCGGATTTAGGTAAAATTATTCCTTTATCTGTAACACTGACTGCATGATATACATTAGATATTATAAGATTTATGGTTCAGAGAGTGCTCGAAAGTTCAAACATGTTCATTTTTATTTTGAAATTTTAAAGCGGAAGTTGAATAGGCTCCCAACCCTGAAGCGAGTTCGCTTTTATTTTGAAGTCCTTGAGCGGAAGTTGCGTGACTTCATTCATCACGCCAGAGCCAGCGGCGCTGCGTGCTAAAGCTAGCCTGAAGAAGTTAACCCGTCCTCAGTAAAATGTCTCACCCAACACCGAGCGATAAACCGTCCAAACCCGAGAACCCCCGCGTTTTCCTCGATGTTGACATCGGAGGAGAAAGAGGTCAGAAACACATTTTAACAGAAAATCTCTGTGAGGCTAATGCTGGAGTTAGCCTGTTAGCATAGCACACAGGAGCACGCTTTATGGCTTCCAGAAACTTTGACAATTTATTACCGACTTAAGTGCCACAGGGAGGAGTTTACTTTACTAAACTGGCCTTTCAGCAGTAGACCTGCACCTGAGAGCAGAACCGTAGAAAAGGTCAAGTCTGTCTGCTAATCAGGACAGAAGGTGAGAGTGAAGGTCTGGAGAGCTCCAATGTGACGAGGAGAAAAGCTAGAGCACATCAAGACCAGACCGGGTCCAAACTCAACCAACCTGTTCACCTGAAGACCAAAATCTGATGACTAGGAGCAAAATAATGCTAGTATTCAGAGGTGTTCTGCAAAACTAATCAATGCATCAATCAATTCATCTGACTGTGACCAGAATCCTGTGACACTTTGTATCTGAATTTTCCTCTTAAATTTGCAGCACTTCCTTCCTTCTATGGCTGTTTTTGACTAGTTGCTGTTTGATTAACGCGTGAAAAGTGATGAATAAATCGTTTGAAGGCCGATCAATCCTCGATTCCACAGTAAAATGGTTGTTTCCTCCTCAGCCGGCAGGATAGTCCTGGAGCTGTTTGCAGATGTGACTCCCAGGACAGCAGCAAACTTCCTGGCGCTCTGCACCGGGGAGAAAGGCATCGGCAAATCCACCGGAAAACCTCTGCACTTCAAAGGATGCCCCTTCCACAGAAGTAAATCCACTTCCATTGGTTGACGATGCATCAGTGCTATTGACTCAACTGTTATGAGAAGTGTCCACTGATTGCTGGCTACAAGTTATTTTTCAATTTTCTTTTGTTTTTAGACAGTCAGATAAAATAAAGACTGATTTTTGTTCTGAAATATCCCTTTTCCTTAAATTTGTTTTTCTCAGTCATCAAGAAATTCATGATCCAAGGAGGAGACTTTTCAAACCACAACGGCACAGGCGGTGAAAGTATCTACGGAGACAAGTTTGAGGATGAGAACTTTCATTACCAGGTAAACCAGCCTCCACCGGAGCTGAGCTGCTAGATTCTCAGGAAAATAACACGTTTGGACGTTTTAATGAACTTCAGTTTAGCAGGTTTGCTTGTGGATTTCTGGTCTATTCCCTGTCTGTAACACAGACCCACTCCTGTGGAGATCTATCCGTTTGACTTTGTGTTTTAAAGGCCAGTGGAACTTTCTTTGTGTCTTCTGCTTCTGGTTTCAGCTCCTCTGCTTTTTAGGGAACTTCTCAGTGAGCTGTTCCATCAAAGAAACCTTTTCTGCTGTCAGTGTTCAAGTTGGTGAACCTCTGGATTGGGGCTGTCCACTAACTCACTATTAAAATGGTCGATTATTAAAATTAAAACTATTAAAATGGTTGATTAGTTGTCAGTGAGTTGACTAATCGACTATTAAATTATTCGTTGACTATAAAAATAGTCGGCAACTAATTTAATAGTCAATTAGTCGTTACTTTATATTAAATGGAGTCAGAGTGTAGTAAAGTTGAAAGTTATGACATTCTGCTAGCTTTTTAGACTATGTTGGCATTTATTAAGGTTTTTTTTAGGCTATTTGAGTTTACTTAGTATTTCAGCTGCATGCTAGCTAATTTGGCTAATTTTAAGGTTTTTTGTTGCTTTTTTGGGTATTAGCTAATATTTCAGCTACATGTTAACTATTTTGGCTAATTCAGGATTTTTTTAAGGAAAATTTTGAGTTTAGCAAACATTTTAGCTGCATGCTTGCTGATTTGGCTAGCTTAGGCATTTTTTCAGCTTCAGCGTTTTCAGCCACTAGCTTCAGCAATTTCAGCTATCAACGTCAGCGTTAATCGCTATCAATTTCAGCATCTTCAGTGGCCAAATTCAGCTTACAGCATTCACACTAGCATTATCACATTAAATTCTATATATCTAGTTTTTAGTTAGTTTAGAGCTAACGATGGTTAAGATGTGTGTTTTACATCCACTTTGCCATGAGCCGATTAGTTGTCTAATCGGAAACAATAATCTGTGATTAGTCGACTTTTAAAATAATCCTTTGTAGCGGCTCAACTCTGGATCGTGACTGCAACAGTGCAACTGTTTCTTCATCAGACAGTTGTCTTACACACATGACATTGGATGTGGTTCGGGATTTTTTTGCTTTGCACATAATGATTGGTTTAAAACATGTCCCTACAGCCGTCTCCTCAGAGGGCGGGGCCTCTCAGAACTCAGTTTTTAGATAAAGAACAAAGACAGCAGAGAACCTGGGGGAGAAAGAGAGGTTCAGAAGCTTAAGCTGCAGTGTGAACTTCAACAAATGTGAACTTGCATCTACCTTTAAAACAACTAAAAGTTCCATCACCAATACTGTAACATCCTGAGTCAGATTCTAAGGTCTGAATGCTCAGTCTTTGCTCTGCCACATCTAGTCTGGTTTCATTTCAGGGCTTTTATTTGTGCATGTGTAAAGCAGGCTGCTGTGGATCCAGCAGTGAGGACTGCAGCATCATGCTGTCTATTTACCAGACATATTAACTCCCACGTTAGTGAAGCTAATGCCATAAATGTCCGCGCTGCCACGTTTTCCAGGAACTGACCCACAGAAGTTTGGAAGTTTTACGTCATTGCATATTGATCACATTTCCAAAATCAATTAGCAAGAATCTGATTTCTACCAATTAGATTTGGTAGGGACTCTATGTAACATCCTTTCTGGTCTTCATTAACCCCCGCAGCTCATGCAGAGTTCAGCCACCCACCTTCTTACCGGGTAGAAAGAGAACACCTGCTTCACGTCTCTGCTGGCTTACAACTCACCTTCAGGACACATTTCTGCCTTTATTAGCAGTTAAGAAATGCTGTAAGCTTCTGGATCTTTGTGTATGAATTGTTTGTCCTCCCAGAGCCTTTAGATTTACATCTCCGGACAGCTGAACGCAAAAAACTCCTGAGCTCAAAGCCCCGCCCCCATGTAAAATTAGGATCAGCTCAGCAGCGAAAACGCCAAAACTCTTAATTCAAACTTAAAGAAAATGGGAAAGACAAAAAAAGGAGAAGTATTTGTTAACAGTTTTAGTTTTTTTTTTATTTATTTAAGTTTCTAATTTACATTTTTTTTTTCATTTTCAATATTTCTTTCAAGTTGATAATTTTATTTTTTTCAAATTTTCAATAATTTCTTTAAGTTTCCAATATGTATTTTTGAATTTAAAACTGCTTTCAAATTTACAATCTTGTTTTTCATTCACTTTAAGCGGATCCTGATTTGACCCCATAGAGTTGCTGCCTTTTTTCTTTATTGTCCTAAAAAGTTGTTCCGAGTGGTTTCTGAACTTCCTCCCTGAAGGTTTCATCAGTGAGAACCAAGTCAGAGTATTTTTATTTAGCTTTAACCCTTTTTTTTAAGTGCCATCCCTCCTTTCTAATGATAATATCTTATATTTTGATTTTTTAAATAACTTTTATAATGTTGATGATGGTCCTCATGATACTTCAATGATTATTCTGATGCAGTTCTGTAGGTTTGTTTCTTTTCCAGGTTTCTTTGCAGCTTTAGAACTTGTGATATAAAATGTGTGAAGAAATCTCTCTTCAGACGTCTGCTTTGTGTTTTCTTCTGCTGCAGCACGACAAAGTGGGTCTGCTGAGCATGGCCAACGCGGGGCCCAACACCAACGGCTCTCAGTTCTTCATCACGACGGTGCCCACGCCGCACCTGGATGGGAAACACGTGGTGTTCGGACAGGTGCTGAAGGGAATGGGAGTTGTTAAAATGCTGGAGGCTGTTGAGACTGAAGAAGATGCTCCTGTAGAGGTGAGCTACCAAACACAATTAATGATAATCATGTCATTTATTGCTTTCATGAGTTAAAACGATCTTCCATGTTTATGAAATAAAGACATTTATACTGTTTTAAATTTGGAGGCTAAACTCTTCCTGGCCTCCAGTTTCCCATCAAGTAGTTTTCCACAGAAGTTAGTGAATAGTAGTTTCACTCATGACTCGGCAGTTTGGGAACCTAAAGTGGGAGGGGTTTCTGACACCGTTGGCCCCTCCCATCAGATTTGTGAACTCACTGACTGTATATGAGAACTGGACCGAATGACTCCTCCCCCCTGGCGTTCCAAACAGGAAGTACCTGCTGGTTCCCATAGACTTCTATAGAGAAATAAACAGCTGTTACTCAGTCATTCTATTGGCCAGAATAAGCATTCTTGCTCCGATACATTTTTTAACGTGTCCTTGATAATCCTCTCTTTTCATATTTTTCTGTAGTGTAAGTTATTCAAACTATATTTGCTATATTTACCATAAAAGCAGTTGGTCTTATGACAACCCTTTGAAACGTGTGATTGACAGATGTTGTGTCGCCTGCTTTCAGGTGGTACTTCTAACAAGATCGCCCCTGATTTTTCAGGGTGGTTACCTTAGAAACACAGACTGATTTGGACCAGCCACTGTTTACTGGCGTAGTCTGGCTCCAACATGGCAGCAAACTTAACTTAAAATTGTTTGATCTTAGAAGTAAGTAATTTTCTTTAGGTGATGTCACACTCACTTGGTCCAGTTCTCATAGACCAGGGATGTCAAACTCAATCGCACAAGGGGCCAAAATCCAAAACACACCTAGGGTCAGGGGCCGAACAGGATAAACATTTATTCAACACTCTAAAACTACATTTTTAAAACTTTAAAACTAACTGTGTAACATAGTTATGAACTGGATATATAGCATTACCCATGATAATGCTAGTGTGAATGCTGTAAGCTGAATTTAGCCACTTAAGATGCTAGTGCTGATAGCTGAAGAGGCTGAAATTGATAGATAAAAACGCTGAAGTTGATAGCTTAAAATGCTAAAGCTGATAGCAAGCTAAAATATTAGCTAAATGTCAAATTAGCCTAAAAAATGTAAAATAAATAAATAAATAAACCCTTTGGTTAGCCAAAACAGCTAGCATGTAGCTTAAAAAATAACTAAACTACAAAATAACCTAAAAAACTGAAAAAAGCCTAAATTTGTCAAAACAGCTAGCATGTAGCTGAAATATTAGCTAAACTCCAAAACAGCCTAAAAAATCTTAGTAAATACCAAAATAGTCCAAAAAACTAGCAGAATGCCAATTTTTAAAACTTTAAAACCGTAACTTTTTAACATAATTCTCAATAATAAAAAGACAGGAATATTATTCCAGAATAAATCAACTTAAACCTTAAATAACTTTAAATATTTTACTCTCCATAAAATATATATTTTGTCAAAATTATGCAAGTTAGAAATAAGCGCAAGATAACATTGGGTCATGAATAAGAATAAAATAAAATCATCTGTAGCACCGGATGAGCTGTGTGAGCCTCCCCGTCTTCATGTTTGGACTTTTTTATTTTTTAGATTTGGACCACTGTCCTGTTGTAATGAAGCGATTAGTGACGAGTGTAAACATTTGATTATGTAGAGCTTGCTAGAGCTGTGCTGTGTGGTTCTGAGCCCATTTGCTTTGGTTGTGTCAGCTCCGTGACAGAGAAGTGTGTTTGGTTCATCCCATATTACCAGCTCAGTAGCCATGTGGTAGAGCGTCCACCCTGAGAGTGGAAGGTTTTAGTTCGAATTCATGGTCGAGTCATGCGTTTTCAGCTATTAACTTCAGTGTTTTCAGCTATCCGCTCTAGCATCTTCAGCGGCCAAATTCAGCTTACAGCATTCACACTAGCATTACTGCAGATAATGCTGTATATTTACTCCTTAATTATTTTAAAAAGGTAAATTTTTAAAGTTTTAAAAATGTAGTTTTTGTGTTCAGTAAAAGTTTATCATGTTCGACCCGTGACCTACGGTGTGTTTTGGGCTTTAGTCCCTTGTGCGATTCAGTGTGACACTCGTGCTCTAAACCAACACCATGGCCGCTCTCACCACAGTCTTGAACACCTTTCAGTCTTCTGTCACACATCACACCTGCAACCTTCGTCCACCTGTTGCACACCCCTCTTCCGGTGTATGATGTTAACAATATGTATCCTTGAAAAATGGGATGTATCGTTTGTCTTCCACCTCCATCTATCCTCCATTTTGAGCTTATTGCTGGTGAAGCTCCAATCTTCAGTGAAGAACAATGTCTTCCTGATTGATCAGAATGTCACTGCTGTTCAGCTCCAGCTGCTTCTCTGCTGTCTGCCTCCTCTTCACACAAGTGCAGCAAACTGATGAGAAATTCAGTTGATTAAGAGGACGAAGCTGTTATTTACCTCTGAGTGTGGAAGTGTGACTTCATACTTCACTGCTTCCTGTCTTTTGTGTAGTAAAACATTAGAGGACGTCTTTATTTTTTGGTGAGATGTTTTGTCTTGGAAGATTTTTGGGACTAAACGGTTGTTTTATTGTGGTTTCTCAGAGCTCCTATAAGACTTCTCACTCTGACGGAATAAAAAGTAACTTAAAGTTATGCTGTTGCTGGATCCTTTTCCTAACAGAATAAAAAAAACAGCTGTTGATATTTATTTGCATCAGCTCCCACCCTTCCTCCATACAGACTTTTCCTTCATGTCACATTTCGATGGCAGTCGCTGCATAAGTACTGACTGGATCCATGCCTTTAATGTGTGTCCACGTCTCTGTCTGTGCAGCCTTGTGTCATCGCTGACTGTGGCGAGCATAAGGACGGCGACAGCTGGGGCGCCCCAGCAGACGATGGGACTGGAGATGTGCACCCAGACTTCCCCGAGGACTCCGACGTCGACTTTAAAGACGTGAGTATTACAGAGGTCTTTGATCTTCAAGGACTCTGGTTAACTTTGGCAGATAGGATCAGACAGCTCTGTGAGGACCAACGCGCCACTTTTGGAAATGTTTGTCACTGACTGCAGAATCCGGCATGGGGGCAGATAAGAAGAGACTTTGTTGTGTTTTGGATTACATTTTCTGTATTAGATGCTGCAAGAAGAAGAAAGTGCTTTCACATAATTTTTAGGGCAAGTTTTCGGAACATTTGCTTTGATATTTATGGAGTTACTTTCTTGTTTATCACCTCTTTCTGTCCACTAGACTTTGAAGGTTTTAATGTTTTTTTTATTTTCTAACTTTGTCCCTCTAAAAAAGGAAAAGATTGCCTGAAGTCGCAAAAATAAAACTCTGTTTTTAAAAAAAAAAAAACAAATTAAATCATATATATTTTTAAAATGAAAAAAACAAATTTAAGCCCCACCAGTGTCATTTAATCTTCTTCTCCTTTCAGGTTGACAAAGTTCTGTCAGTTGCTGAAGACGTGAAGAATATTGGAAACAGCCTTTTTAAGAACCAGAACTGGAAAGCTGCAGTCAACAAATATAGTAAAGCCCTCAGGTAAAGCACTCTGAAGCCTGTGTGTGTGCGCGGTTTACTTTCAGTCCGTCATGCCGAGTTAGAGGTGGGCATTTGAGACGCACACTTTCAAGGCAGCCATGAAATGAGTGATAATCTGCCCAAAATGAAACATCTGAAAAAAAATGTAAAATGCTGAGTCCAAAATCTGCGTAAAAAGCCAAGCAGCAGTTAACCGGCGAGTGTTCGGCCGGCTGGACTCCATCTGCTGCATCTTGGGGAAAAAAATTATATAGACTAGCAAAGACATTACAGAGAAAAGTCAAAGTTTTCAGTGTTGTGATAACGAATGATGTTAATGTATGTCTGGAGTTAAAGTGACAGTCGAACTCAAAGATCTAAATGTTCTGTACTGCAATCCAGCTTCCAGCTCCTGCAGGTTTAAGCTGCACTCATCCAAAGACAGAGATCACACCTTAACCCCCTTTCTTTATCATCTATGTAGTTATTCCAAAACTGGGAAAAAGAGTAACACTCAAGTCAGTTTCTAAACAAACCCCATCAGTGGTCCCTCACCTGTGTGGTGGTTCCTTTGTAAAACCCTACAATACAGCAAGTATTACAAACAACAAAAAACAGGGGTGTGAATGTACGTCTTACGGAGTAAAAAGAGAGTTATAGTTTTTCTTTTTATGCACACCCACAAAAATCCAAAAACAACTCAAGAATATGCATTTTTTCTTTTATCACTTTTTCCTCAATTTCTATTTATACATATATAATCTCCACCAGTCCTTCACCCAAGTCTTTTTATGCAGTTCCTATTTACACGATCACTACGTCCCTTTGGCGTCCTCCTCCATTAAGATGAAAGCAGTCTAAAGGAGATGGCGGGTCATCACCGTTCCATCCGCAGCATGTAAATACGTGGCTTACCGGATCTGTCCATAGACGATGCATGTGAAGGTCTCACCCAATGGCAGAAAGAATTCCAACACTTTCTACCAAAGCGGTTGGTTCTCTTCTCCAACGTGCCGGGGATCCTCATGTGTTCTGCAGCTGTCAACGTTGTGCGTACCTCACTCCGAGCATGCCCCTCTGGAATCCTCACTCCGGTCAGGCCTCTCCCAGCTGATTCCTGAGGGACTCTCTTCTCATTTGTAATGTTTGTAATCAGTCTAGCACCTGTGTGACAGGAAGTCTTCAGGTAGCCATGTTTGTAGTCCAAAGAACAATGTAGGTAAAAAGTCCACCACCATTCAATTAAACATAAACCCGTCAGAAAAAAAACAGAGATCATTTTAACCTGGGCTAACGCATGGAAAGCCATTTCTGAATTCTGTTTTTTCATCTGTAAAAAGACATTTCCCATTCAAATTTAAATATAAACTTATATGTGCCAATGCTACACATTCTCCTCAGTCGATCCCTCCCCAGAAGGAGCAGGGTCACAGCCACACTCTCAACCTCTAGGGTCAGAGGAGGCATTGGGTGTAATTGTTATATGGATCTTGCATAAGCATATTTGACATAATCCGATGTTTGATCTAAACTCGCCCCGTCCCAGGCCGTTGAGCAAGGCGTCAGTATTTCAGCAGCTGACCGACTTCATCATTAAGAAACAACTGATATGATCATTTACATTTTCTGTGATCTTTGGGGAAATACTAAAACTTCCATATGTCCTAATTTTTTACTTGATTTGGCATCAAACCATCAAGCTCATTTAGCTAATTATTAGCATTATGCTAGCTCGTTAAGCTGATTTTTACATTCTCAAATGAGGACTTAGTATTAGGTCTTGGATTCTTTGAAGTTGTTTTGACACTTTTTGACACTTGACTTTTATTTAAGCCTTATTTCCGTCTCACGGTTCTATGCATTTGCTTCTGCTAACAGTTTATCAAAAGAAACACATTTCTCCTTGTGAGATGAACAAAGTATTATCTGTCTCATCTTAATAAAGCATCACATTCATTCTTATTCTGCTGGACCTTTTCCCACCATTACTTCAGTTCAGTCAGACGTCCTGAGCTGCTAAACTCAAAAGTACCATTTCAAAAAGGATCACAGTCTGTTTATAACCTGCCACTTTCGTATTGTTACAACATTTTTGAGTTTAAGCTCCAGCAAAGGTTTTCCTCACCTCCTCAGGTACTTGGAGGTGGGAGGAGATCACCTGGAGAAGGAGAGCCAGCAGAAGCTGGTGTCCACGACCCTCAGCTGCCATCTCAACATGGCTGCTTGTAAACTGAAGATGCAGCTGTGGCAGGAAGCCGTGGACAGCTGTGACGAGGTGACGGAGCAGATGGGTCTTCTGCTGTGCAGCTTGTTCATTCCATGTTTCCAACATTTTGCTTCTCATGAAGCTGGCAAAGTCCAGAGTTCATTCTTCATCCAGCTGTTGAGACTGAAGTCTGAAAGGCAAACTTCAAGCTAATTAGTTCTGATGCTAAGACATTTCAACAGCTTGGTGGCAGGAGTTGACCTCATCAGCATCCATAAGTTCCTTAATTAAATGATTCACGTTCATCTAAACAATTCAGAGGGATGACATGGGATTCTGGTTCCAGGCTCTGGAGCTGAACCAGTCAAACCCGAAGGCTCTCTTCCGGAGGGCCCAGGCCTGGCAGGGCTTGAAGGAGAACGGCAAAGCCATGGTAACCTCATCAAAGCAGCACTCATCACACATTCAGCTTCAACCAGTGGCAGCCTTTGGACTTGAATAATATACAGCCCAACAGCTGAGCACTAGATCCATTAAAAGTTGATTTCCTGCTTCTCACCTGACAGGCGGATCTGAAGAAAGCTCAGGAAGTCTCTCCAGAAGACAAAGGTGAGGAATTTCAAATGAAAAACATCGGAATATTTATCCCCTTCTTAAATGCTGTTTGATATTTTAATATTTCACGGTTTCTCATATGCATTAGTTATTAAACTGATCTATAAGGATGTCATCAGCTTGCTGTTCTTGTAGAGATGATCATCTGTTTAATGAGGCAGTGGGGGGTGGTATCAGGGCGCTGACCATGATCAGCTGGCTGTGTGTGGTTTGTCAGAGTCACTGAGCTCCTCTAAATCAAGACGCTTTTCTCCTCTTGATATTTTAAGCTGTTTTATTGGCTGCAGGCTAGAGATAAGAGCTATCAGTGCGCGTCCCGCTGCAGCCGTCAGTTTTTACTGAAAAAGTCAGCATGCAGAAACAGAAGCGACAGCACAGCTCACATGAAAACGTCTGTAATAAAACGTCCTTTTGTTGACAGCCATCACCAACGAGATGAAGAAAGTCCTCCATAAGATCCAGGAGGAGAAGGAGAGGGAGAAGAAAATCTACGCCAAAATGTTTGCCTGAATCTGGATGGTTTCTGCAGCTGCTGCAGCTTTTCTGAACTGAGCCAACAGACTCCCCTGAGCGCGAGCCGGATCCCTCACCGCTGATTTGAGACTCCGCTGCATGTAACTGAGCATTTGGGTTTGTTTAACGTTCAACACTGGCCTGTTCTGGAGTTTAGATGTTTAGAAAGTGAAGTTGTTTTATTTATGCGTCTCACCGAGGTCAATAAACATCAGGTGCTTTTCTGTTATTTCTGTTTATTTCTTACAGTCATGTTTAAATTAAATGCTCTCAACATGTGATGCTTCATTATTTATTTTACAGTTTTTTCTATTTCAGAAGTGTTGCTGAATATTCTCTAAAAAACATCAGCTGCCTCACTCTGTTAAAGGACAAAATGCCCTCAGAGATGATGCAGTTTATAAAACACAAACACTGTTCTGTTCAGGCACAAACTGACACATATGCTCCATTTAAACCAGAAAAAAGGCCTTCACATTCCATTATAGGCGGGACCCCCGCCCCCTTCAGGCACCACCCAGTTGATGTTTTGGCTGGGGTCCTTGATGTCGCAGGTTTTACAGTGGACACAGTTCTGAGCGTTTATCTGCAACCGCATCCCGTCACCCGTTTCCATGGGAACGTACTCGTACACACCTGAGGAAGGGTAAGAACATAAGATGAGCTCTTCTTTAACACATCAGTCTTCTGAGGTTAAACTGGCATTTTGGAGAGCAGACTCTGTTTAATCAGACACTGACCACACAAGCAGATGAAAACTGGCGGGTCTTTCTTCATTGTCAGAGAGAGCATATGAATCAACACGGCCGATCACTTCTGACTGACATGCACATAAACTCTTGTCTGGTGGAAGCCTCTCTTTCAAAGTCCAGATTCTTTCTCAGATGTTAAAGTGTGATAGATGCCCTCTGAGGGAAACTTAATCATCGGCTCAGGCTGGATGAATAATCTTTGTTCTGAGGACACGAGAGACCTTTTAATAAAAGTGTGAAGTGGAAAATCATAAATCAAATCTGAATTGAATTAGATTCTTCATCTGTTAATGTTTACTGGGGCTGAATTTTTCCAGTTTTTGGAAGAAGAGCTAAATGAAAAGGACTGACCTCCCTGACACAGAGCTGGAACACTCAGAGTTAATCAACTTTTAATCTTCAGATCAGAAGCTTCTCTGTGTCCATGGTGACATGATCAGTCTGCAGATGAAGTGAACACTAAATGAGGTCATTTCATCAGCGATGCTGCTGCAAGTCTCAGATTGAAGGAGCGGGAACAGATCCAGGAAGGGTTCCAGGTAATCTGAGTGTGGATGCTAACATGGCCCAGAAGAACTCATTTAACATGGTCGGTCTCATGGATGTGTTCAGATGTGACGTTCTCGTTTAACCACAGACAGACGCTGTCCTCCAGGATGAGGAGGACTGTGGGATTTGGGTTTCTACCGGGTGTCCTAGCTTTAGCTGCTGTTACCTGCAGGGCAGAAGCGCTGCTCAGGCCCGTCATAGACAGCCAGGTTTCTGGCCACTGGGACGCTGTCATCCTTTAAGGTCAGATGTGGGGGCTGGTCCCCTTCGTGATTGGTTCCACTCAGGGCCACAGAGGAGAGCAGATCAAAGCTTATCTTGCCGTCCGGCTTGGGATATTCAATGGGTGTACATTCTTTAGCCGGTTTGAGCTGGTGGGCGTCCATGCCTGCACAGATGAGACACAGCTGGTCATGGAGGACTGTTTTCTGTATTCTTCACACGTCCAATTGATGAACTCAAAAGCTGTGATTCCTAACAAGTCTGAAGCATGAGCTTTCACAGGTCAAAGGTGTGTTCACCTGTGAGAAATGCTCATAAAGACCTGCTGGAATTCCTTTAGAGCAGGGGTCCCCAGACTACGGCCCACGGGCCGGATCAGGCCTGCCACCATATTTGACCCGGCCCCACACACACACTATCAAGAGACGCATATAATCTGGCAAGTGTTTTGGCATTTACTAAGGATTTTTTAGGCTAATTTGAGTTTCAGCTACAAACTAGCTCTTTTGGCTTATTTAGGGTTTTTTCTGGCTAACTTGGAGGTTAATATTTCAGCTACATGCTAGCTTCAGCATTTGCATCTATTAGCTTCAGCCATTTCAGCCACAAGGTTAAGTGTTTTTAGCTATCAATTTCAGCATCTTCAGCTATCATCACTAGCATCTTCAGCGGCCAAATTCAGCTTACAGCATTCACACTAGCATTATCAGGTAATGCTATATATCTAGTTTATCAAATGTTTTATTATTTTTTTTCTGTGAAGATAACAGAAATGAATAATTTAAAATGTGACCATGTGTTGCTTTCTGGAAAACCGTAAATGTTTAGGTTTAGACTGTGATTGTTACACTTTTTCTGTTACCCTACAAAGTGACCCCGTCCCCCCATCAGAGAAGAAAACCATCATGTGGCCCTCACAAGAAAAAGTTGGGGGGCCCTGCTTTAGAGGAGCCTCTCTGCTCACCTCTGTGCTTCAGCGTCCACGGCTCTTTCCCTCGGAGGATCCAGTAGAAGATCCCGGTGTAGATCATGCCCCCGTACAGGCCCAGGGGGTTGTGGAAGGACGGCCGGATGTTCCTCACTGAGTGCAGTTCCTTCCACACCCAGGAGTTCTTCAAGCTGTCTGCATACTCAGGAACATGCAGCCCTGTGGGAGAACGGGTGAGTGAAGATGCATCTTTGCAAACACAGAAGACTGAGTATGAGTCAGTCTTTGAGCGTTCTTCGGAGAAACCATCCAGACAGTGAAGCTGCTTCACACTACAGAAAACCCCTCTGTGACCTGCAGACAGGACGGCTCCTCAAAGACCATGTTAACATCACACTTTCACTCCCGCCTCCTGGAGGGCAGAACGGTTCTGATCTTCTCGTTGTACTGAGTTACACAGTTCCAACAAACAGCCTTTTAAGTTCAGATCAAACCTACTGATATGTTAAAGACACAAGAAGGTCCTGAGAGACCCTTTTATCAGGAAAGTGTTCAAACTCCAGATAAAATGAAGCTTTCCCTCTCATTCCTTGTAAAGGTGAAGGGTTCTGTCCATCAAAACTCAGCTGATGTGACCTCTACGGAACACATTTACTTTGAGGATTTTACTGACAGTCAAAAAGTCCTGTAATATCCTTTACTAAATAAATCAGGCTGTGGTCAACAGTCTCACTTCACACGGAGAAGGCCCTGGATTTTCTCCAGTTTTCTCCTGCAGTTCAAAAACATGCTTCCCAAGTGGATTGGTGGTTCTAAATTGTTCTGGGGTGTGAATGGTGACCTATTCAGGGTGAAGCCCGGCGTCACACAACAGTAGCTGGGATAGGCTCCAGCAACCCCAATGGGGGAAAAGTGGGGATTGATAAATCAATAAACCCAGATGTTGCAAGAAAAAATATGTACAGAACTATGAAAAAGGGGCGGAGCAAAAACAAAAATAAACTAAATTTGATTGGCAGGTGGTAGGGAGCATAGGTCAGAGAACATCAAAAATATCAGCAAAGTCTATGTAAAATTGAAGTTCAAATGTGCATCAGTGAGGGCTTTCTGTAGCAGCACCGACATTATCATAATGTCACACGGAGCTCCGCCCTCTAAAATGCTGACACAGGTGCTACACTGCGTACCTGCGGTCTCCGAGTCCGGCTCCTCTGCAGTGACTTTGGGGAAAATGGCCTCTGCTGCCAGCATGCCGCTCTTCATGGCCGTGTGGGTTCCTTTGATCTTTGGGACGTTCATGAAACCGGGACTGCAGCCAATCAGCAGCCCTCCAGGGAACGTCAGTTTTGGGATGGACTGCAGAGGAAGAGGAAGCAGGTCACTTATTCTAGAGCTGTAGAGAAATGTCCTCGGATTGAAGCCTATGATGATGACACATTCAACTGTTGTTTCTCATCAAACAAAATGCAGAATGAAGAAAAATGGGATTTAATGCTCTCAAAAGTAAAGAAATAAGAAACATAAACCACAGCAGCAGCTGTATAAATGTAAAAACCAAAACAATAATTTAAAATGACTAATAAATAACCTGTTACAGAAGTTATGACACAAAAAATACATTTTAAAAACTGATTTCATCCTGAAATATAGACAAAACACAGAGGCTTTCTGCCCAGAGACAGACAGGCAATCAGTGCAGCTGCAGCAGGAAACTGCCATGCTCCTGACTAGTGCTGCCACAAACGATTGTTTTATTAATCGATTAATCATTGATTTTTTTTAATGATTAGTTGACTCATCGGGTCATTCACTAAGTAGATGTAAAACACATCTTAACCATCATTAGCTTTAAAATAAATATAAAGACAATTGAGATGATAGTTTATTAAACTTTTAATGAATCATGCAGCTTCTGTCCTTCATTAGTTTCTGGGATTAAAACAAGATTAAATTAAATGAGAGAGATAAGGAATATATTTTCCATCAAACTCATTTTGACAGGTGCCCCACCCCTCAAGATGGCGTAACAATTAATGATCAATTTTATTTATAAAGGGTATACAGGGTCAAAGGTCACCTGTCAAAATGAGTTTGATGGAATGTATATTCCTGATCTCTCTAATGAGTTCAGCAACTATATAAAAAAGTGCATTTTCTGGTGCTGAATGCTCACAACTTTGTTCAACTTTACTTCAGTCTGACTCCATTTATTATAAAGTAACGACTAATCGACTATTAAATTAGTCGTTGACTATTTTAATAGTTGATTAGTAGACTAATCATGGTAGCTGTACTCCTGACAAATGCTGACTTTGGAAAAAAGCTGTAATTTTCCTTTTCCGTTCATCAAAAATAGACAAAATACAACAAACTGAATTTTGGTTCAACCAAAGCTACACAAACAACAAACAAAAGCTATTTATCTTCATCACCGCTAGCACACCCCCTCTTCAAAATGAAGTGTCACACCTGAAAGCCGCCCTCGTTCAGGGCCCGGGCTCCGTAGGCGATCCTTTGGCCCCCCTCCAGCGTGGCAGCTACAAACGGGTGGTGCTTCCAGCGCTGGAATTCCTTGAAAGGGCTCAGGTAAGGGTTGGTGTAGTCCAGACCGACCTGGGGAGGGAAGATGATGAAGCAGAGAACTTCTCTTGTGGGTGGTGCAGCTCTAATCATGACCGTCCCACAAAGACAGGTCTGCCCTGTTCACAGAGCCTCACACTTCACTTCTTTTCACTGAAGACGTGCTAAAATGATACTGGACTAAAGCAGATCTTCTTTGTCCTTGAATGTTTCTTCATCTAATGAAGAACAGAGACTGGTGCTGGCCGTGTCAGCCATCAGTGCAGAGCTGCTCACCACAAAGCCCAGAGACACCAGAGGCTCTCCTTCATTCAGATGATAGAGGAAGGACCCTCCATATGTGTGTCTGTTCAGAGGCCATCCCACAGAGTGCTCCGTTCTGCCCGGCTTCCACTTCTTCTCATCAATCATCCACATCTTCAAAAGAAAAGGAAAAGTTAATCCTTTCTTTCTAAACATTCTTAAACAAAGATCTTAGCGTGATTTATCTTCATGACTTTCACTGATCAAAGGAGCAAACTTTACATTTCTGTTTTTAAGAGTACAAAGACATGATTTCATCTGGGAAACCGAACTTTACCTCCTTAAGGCCGATGGCGTAAGTCTGAGGCTCACAGTTTTCCCGCAGGTTGAACTGCTTGTAAAGCTGCTTTGCCAAATGGCCGTGGCAGCCCTCTCCAAACAAGGTGACTTTGGCGTGGAGCTCCATCCCTCTCTCAAAAACATCCTGAGGCCAGAAAATCAGAGCAATGATGAGGAAACAGAAGAAAGCAGAAGCGAATGACACCAGGTAAAGCTAAACCCACTGAACCTGCGTGAGGTCAAAAGGTCTGCACCAGCAGAGCTACTACTGCGGCTTCATTAAACTCATTAAACTCTAACTTCATTAAACAAGTTTTAGAACTTTAACTCTTTTAGGCACGTGTCAAAGTCAAGGCCCATGGGCCGGATCCGGCCCTCCGGGTAATTCTATCCGGCCCTCCAGATCATTTTATTTTATTGTTATTAATGACCCGATGTTATCTTGTGCTTATTTTTAACTTGTATGATTTTGACAAAACATATTTTTATGGAGAGTAAAATATTGAAAGTTATTTAAGGTTTAAGTTGGTTTATTCTGGAATAATATTCCTGCCTTTTTATTATTCATTATGTTAAAAGGTTATAGTTTTAAAGTTTTAAAAATTGGCATTCTGCTAGCGTTTTAGACTATTTGGACATCTACTAAGATTTTTTAAGCTGTTTTGGAGTTTAGCTAATATTTCAGTCACATGTTTGCTGTTTTGGCTAATTTAGGATTTTCTTTTTCATTTTTTTAGTCTTTTCTGGAGTTAGGCTAATATTTACACACTAGCCGTTTTGGTTAATTTCGGCTTTTTCAGTTTTTTAGGACATTTTGAAGTTTAGCTATTTTTAAGCAACATGCTAGCTGTTTTGGCTAACCAAAGTTTTTTTTAATTTATTTTTGTGTTTGTTTTTTTAGGCTGATTTGGCATTTAGCTAATATTTTAGCTGGCTATCAGCTTCAGTGTTTTCAGCTATCAGCTTCAGTGTTTTTAGCTATCAGTTTCAGCATCTTCAGCTATCAACACTACCATCTTCAGCGGCCAAATTCAGCTTACATCATTCACACTAGCATTATCATGGGTAATGTTATATATCTACTTCATAATTATGTTAAAAAGTAAAGTTTTAAAAATGTAGTTTTAGAGTGTTGAATAAATGTTTATCCTGTTCGGCCTGTAACCTAAGGTTGTTTTAAATGTAGGCCCCTTTCAACCCTGCTTTAAGGTGTGTTACCTTTGGGGAGCCATCCTTGGCGATGCCGACATCATTGGTAGCGACTCCCTTCACACTGCCATCTTCATGAAATAAGACCTAAGTGAAGAAGAGAAAAGCTTCAACAGCTGAAGACGAGGGGAGCAGAGATGTCTGCAGAGAAAGCCACAACACTGTCAGTGACGGATGAAAAATGTGTTCAACCGATTCACTGTTGGATTCATTATGACCCATTGAAATGGTTTCTTTTTCAAACTGCTACTCTAAAAATAGCTTGATTATAAAAACTTATTTATTTTAGAAATTTATTGATTTTAATTGGGAAAAATGGAAATTTCAAATCTAAGATTATGAGATCTGACAAAAAACCTAACAAAATCTGTTTCTGCCTTAAAAACATTTGGTGCATCAATAGATCACTGGAATCAAACCACATGAAGACTCTTCCCTTCTCTCCTGACCTGTGATAGGTCAGCATACCAGTCAATCTGCCAGCTGAACAACTAAACTCATCAGGAAGTTCTAAAATAACAGGGATCCTTTCACACTGAAAAACGGAGGAAACTAGCGTGATTTGATTCATCTTTAGTAGAATATCAGTGAATACAACGATTTCCCTGTCCTGGATAACAAACAATAATAATCAAAGCCACAATTTGAAGCAAATTAGTTCAAAATGGACTAATCTCACCTGGTTTTTATAATCAAACATTCATAAACTGATCTTTTCTGACGGCACAAGTTTACCCTAGTGGGATGAAGAACGGATGGACCACTTGTTTGTATTTGCTCATCACAAGTGACTTGTGACTTGTTAAAAGATGTATAAATAGTCTCCACGAAAGGGCTCTTTTCCAACAACTTATTTTAGAAGACATAGAATATTTTTTCTGTGCTTCAGGAATGTCAAGGACAAGAAGACAAAATCAATCTGTATTCCAACACTTCTGCTGTATCTAATTATTTCATCAAGATCATTCACCAAGCCCTTGTGATTTCAGGAGTTCAAATGATAGGGGCCCTTGTGAAAAATATGTCAAAGACGCACATCTCACCTCTGCAGCAGCATAACCAGGGTAAAGCTCCACCCCCAGCTCCTCGGCCTGCTCCCCCAGCCAGCGCACAAAGTTCCCCAGCCTCACCAGGTAGTTACCGTGGTTCTGCATGGGGAGGCCTGCAGCCATGAAGAGACAGCACACAAAGGCTTAGTATTGTCAGTGCTTTAGATCGTCTTTTCCTTTAGAAATTTGCCTTCATGCTAAAAAGACCCCTAAACTAGACGTCGGCAACCTTTAACAGTAAAAGAGCCATTTGGGCTCGTTTTCTACTGATCAAATCTAATAAATCTAATCTAAATTAAATAAATGCCAACTAAGTAATTCTTACTTTTAAAAATTAATATTTAACTTTTCTTTTACTTTTTTTTTGTTCTTTTTCCCTCTTTGTCCTCAGCAATCTTACCCTGCTGGGTTTTGTTATTTTAGTTTGGGGTTGGACCTTGGTAGTCTTAGTTTGTGGGCTTTGTTTGTTTTCTTTAGGTAGTTTTGGTTAGGCAGTAATTATCAGGGAGCTGCTGACTCTGACGGTCGACATGACTGGGTCAGCAGTCTCCATGACTTATTTTATGTTTGGACGAGGAGCCACCATGGAGAGATAAAAGAGCCTCATGTGGATCTGGAGCTGCGGGTTGCAGACTCCTGTCCTAAGTAAAGCCTGGAAACAGGAATATGGTCTGCAGTATGTCTGTCAGAATGCTGCCGTGTCCCAAACACAGGGAAATGACTGAATAAGAAGGAGGAGAAGGAGGAGGTGACCTGGAAGGATGGGGACGGGGATCCTGTGACTCTTTGTGAAAATGTTGAAGACATCTTCAGTAACCGGCGTGTTCAGAGGAGCCTGAAGAAGACAGAATGAAAACATGCTCAACATTCAGCTTCCCGTTTGCATCAACAAAACAAACAAAAAAAAAACAAATATGAAAAAAAATATTGCATCCATTAATGAACCAAATTTGAAAGGGAATACTTCCAACATAACAGTGTGTAACTGTTTGTATGGTGTATCAGTATGATGATAAGACTGTACAGAACAATGCTACAGTCTGGACTCTGCTTCCCAAAGGCCAAACATTTTTCAGATTTTCCTGAAGTTTTTAGCAGTTTTCCTGCCCAACATCTTCTGCTACATCATCTCTCTTCTCCTCCTGTTCTTGTTCGGAAACCAAACGCTGACACAAAACTTTACAAAAACGCTCTGATCAGCCACAAAGAAGGAACTGTAAACAGGTGTTTTTTATAAGTCACCTAACTAAATGAGAGCAAGACAAGTTCAGAATAAAGACTCTAGGAGAGCAGAGTTTCTGTCCTGAAACAAAAACAAACATGAGAGCTGATCACAGCGGTGAGAACAATAACGAACGCCATGTGCAGTGTGCAGTGCTGACCCCTCGTTCCTTCCAGTCAGGAAAGAGCTCGGTGAGGGCAGAAGGTTCCAAACAGGCTCCAGACAGGGTGTGAGCTCCGATCTGAGGCGCTTTTTCCACAAGGCACACTCGCAGCTCCTTCTGATGCTCGTTAGCCAGCTGCTTCAGACGGATGGCTGCCGAGAGACCTGCAGGGCCGCCGCCCACAATCACCACGTCGGCCTCGTCTGCAAACCTCTCCATCTCCATCCCTGCAGGAGAGAAGCCGAAGCCAGAACTTCAACACAAAATCAACCATGGCAAAGTCGGTAAAACATTTCTTCACAGATCTCCAGAAGAAAACAGTTGAAGTTCCACATCTGAGAAAAAACTGAAATCATTTGGATGATCCACAGTAAAAAAAAAAAAAACATCTAAAGTTTCTCCAAAAAACCTCGTCTCACCACAAAAACACCTTCAGAGTTCTTTTATGAGTGTGAAAATTAAAAGGCTTGAGAATAAGCTGAACGTTTCATTTTAGAAACATTTACTTTTCAAAGGACAAACTGGGACGCCTGGGGATTATAAAAAATGTAAAAGTAAAATATTTCCTTGTGTCTTGGTGAAAAAAAACTAATGTTAGCTTAATGGTCTGTTGTTCCCCAAATCCTCAATCAGTAAGAAAGACTTGTTGTGTTTGCAGCAGCCATGTTGGCGTGTGTGTAAATGAGCTGCTGTGGAGTAGTAGACACTGATCTAACCTCTTCACTCCAAAAAGCTCTGATTGATTTAGTTCTGCGGCTGGATTAGTCGATCGCCTGCAGACATCTTGAAGAGTCACTGCTCTTCATCTTGATGCTCTCCATCGTCTGTTCCTGAAGATTTGTGAGTTCAGCTTCAGCTGCATTTTTAAAGATCTTGTGTTTGAAGCAACAAACTTTAAACCACGCAGTGTTGATATCTTACATGACTGCATGTTGGCACCACATTTAGGAAGCAGCAGATTTTCTTTTTTGAGGATAAAGTTTGTAGTTGACTGTGGTTTTCTCTCTTCAGGAATGTTGTTGTGGTGACATTGAGGTTTCTCTTTCTGAACAATAAACCACTACGAACAGCTGACAGAATTTAAGACTACATCAAAAATAAGGTTCCTTTCTCACACTTGTGCTTTTATCATGTCGGGCTGGTAAAGTATTTCGGTCAAATGAAGCAGGTTTAGTCCTTGACTCCAGAGAAGAAGCTCTTACCTTCCCATCTGGGGTCTTTGTCTCGGGGGTGGATGGTGTAGTGTGTGGTGATGCGCGGAGCAGTCACTGAGGAGCATGTCCTCCTCTTCACTGTAGTGTAGAGCTGAGGGGCGCCATGCTCTGCCTGCACAGCGGTCAGAGCCCTGATGCACCTGTGGGCTGCAGAGAGGAAGGGCCTGCTGGTCAGGACCACATCTGTCACGTGACTCAGACCACCTACAGCTGGTTCTGTCTGACGCATCAAGCGTTCATTGACGTGACGTCAACTTTGTCCCACTGTGGAGTTCAGTTCATATTTATCAAGTGATCCAACCGCCAAGTTAACTTGTGAAAAAAGTCACTAAAGATACAAACTAAAACCGTAACTGGATCTCAAATTCAAACAAAGGACGTATTTAAAGGGACCAAAACACCGGCTGAACTTTCACCTAAATATTAGCATGAGCTAGCTGGTGACAATTAAGGTTAATGATTGTTGGTCAAACACAACAAACAAACACAACAAACAACAGAACGCATACTACTGAACACGGAAAGCATGCAAAGCTCCGTAAAGTGATGAAGGAAACGTTGACATCTCGTTCTAGTAGCCATGTGAGGGAGCAGCTCAGCAGATGTTAGCGGACATACCTTTACTGGAGTATCTGCTAGCAGGCAGCATTCTGCAGACAACAGGCAGCAGCAGCTGCTTCAACACAACACTAATTCTGATTTCTTCTCACTTTTCTGGCCGCGTACAGGTTAGGTAACCGCCCGTCAACAGGAGAGCGACAGAGCCATGAAAAGTCGCTCTCATAACACCAACGCTACTTCCGGGTCCGGACTGCGCATGTGCAGATATGTACACGTCACTCCGCCACAGACCATTCATGAACGCCGTCCGGTAGGGATTTAGATCCAAAGATCACGGTGTTTTCTTTTTTATTAACATGTTTTTATTTATGGCCAAATTTCGTATTCATAAAAGTAAAGTAATAAACAAAAAGCCCGAACTCTTGGCTCTTAAAACACAACTCCAACAATACGTAAAACCATCTCAACCTCCAAGAATAC
This sequence comes from Oryzias melastigma, assembly GCF_002922805.2. NCBI lineage: Eukaryota > Metazoa > Chordata > Actinopteri > Beloniformes > Adrianichthyidae > Oryzias > Oryzias melastigma. The sequence goes on along the minus strand of NC_050521.1, from coordinate 3,445,442 downwards.
AAAAGCTCATAAAACTCTGTAAATCTCTGAAATTAATAACACGAATAAATCAAAACACTAACTCTTGCATTTTTTTCTACCTTTTTATTTATTTGTATATCTCTAGTTTACTTACTGTTCTGTATTTTCCCTTTTTTTCTCTCTTGCCATTTAATGTTTACTTGTATTAGCTGTGATGTATGAGATTGTATGAGTTCTAATTTGATGTTTGTATTGTATTTTATTCAATGCTCAAAAAAAAAAAAAAAAAAAACGCCATCCGGTAGGCCCTCCAAAAAGCGTAAAAAAATGCAATAATAAACATATTCGTAACACATTCTGTGAAAAAAGAGACACCTTACCTAGAGGTGTACTTTATTGGAATAATATCTTTGGAAATATTAATTGGAATAAACCATTGACATCACCTGAAAATGTTGCATTGGTAATAAAGTCAAAGAAATACATACAAAATCTTACATAATTTTTACCCAACAAATATGTACATATCAAAATGTGCAGATATTGATCATAACTGTAGTTTTTTTTACAAAAATTCCCCTGAATCTACACTCCACCTTTTTACCTGTTATGCATTTCCTTTTGATTTCGTATCACAACTAATAAATTGTAAAATTAATCTTGAACGTATCATTTCTTGTTTCAGGTCTGATAATAAAAACATAGAAAATATATTCAATTTACAATTATTTCAAACCAAGTTTTAATTAAACAAATGCAGGATTAGAAAAACTTCTCCAAATACTTTTGGTTGTATAACTGAACTACATCAATTTTATAGCACCATCAAAAGGATCCATATCACCAAAGCAAACCATACAGTTGAACTTTGTGCCTTATTACTTGATGACTAGATTATTTTTCTCTTGTTTATTTTTTCCCAGATATCGCTTCTTGTTTTTTTTTTTAATTATATACACTTTAAACTCTAATTTCCCCCACTGCAATTATTCTGTGTTGGAATATCATTATTATTGTCATTGCTTTGTTTTGAAAGCATTTGTCTAAATGTTCTGTAAATGTATTTGGATTTAATAAAGTTTAAAAAAAATGCCATCTGGGCTTCCAAAACGCGTGCTTTCTGTCTCTCTCTTGCACGTTTTGCCTGTATTTTTCATGGAGTTTGTGTTAATTACACCTCAGTTACTTGTTTCTAAAAGTTTTACATTTTTTTCTGCATTTGTTTAAAACTGTATTGTTTGGAGGGAATGTCAGCGTCAACGATTAGGCTATTTCTAAACTTTAGACAAAACAATTCTATTCTAATTAAATGAGAAAAAATAGTTTTTTTTTTTTTTTTAATTGAGGTGGATAACAAAATCTCTGCTAGTATTCCCTTAAAAAAACATTTTGGAGAAAAAATATCAAACATTATTATGCACAACAACCCTAACTTCAATTTTTAATAATAACTAAATGTGTCTATTTTGAAAACAGCATCTTTTCTTTCCTTTTTTAATTGCTGTTAAAATGTTTTCTTTTTCGTTTTCACTTTCTTGTTCTTTCTTTTTTTCCCTTTTAAACGTGCAGACTCATTCGTGGTTGATACGTGAACACAGTTTAGTTCCAGCTCCTCTTGCAGATCTTATCAGCTGAGGAAGCAGAGCTGAGTGTGTGAACAGAGGATCTGTGAAAGGAGACAGTGATGTCCTTTCAGTCAGCCTGGTCTGTGAGGATCCAGAGAGCAGAACTTCATCCCAGAGCAAATAGACAGACACAAACTTAAGACAGCTTCAATAAACATTCAAAACAATTGCTCATTAATACACAGAGTACATCCTGAACCTGTATTTGTTAATTTCCTTTTCTATTTCAAAAGATTGTGGTAGTTGCTATTTTTTTGATGATTTTGGAAGAGAGAGAAGCTTCTGATGAGGATGTCGAGGAGGACGTTGCAGAATGTAAATGTCACATTTCTAAAAATTGAGTCTGACAGTGACTTTGAAGAAGACGATGAGGTTAAACACTAATTATTACTAAGCAAAGATGAGCAGCCTGTCAGTTGCCAGCTCCAGGACCAACAAGATCCCACCAAGGGAGAGGTGTTAGTAACATTTCAGATCTTTTTATCATGATTATAGTCAGGAGAAAGAAAAAGAAGCCTAGCTGAACAGGAGAACTCAATATACCAATGCACATGCAGCGTGAGTAAAAAAAAAAAAACGCATGTGCAACACACACAGTCAAAGTGTGTCCTTATGTCTGTAGGTACAAACAGAAAAATAATTGAATGGAACTGATGTGTTGGGACTGATACTGTGCTTGTGTGTCTTCCTCTTGTGTTAACTGATCTGAATGAGTCTTTAGAAGTCTAAATAAATAAAAGTCAGTGGTTGTGAAACAATTTGCTTCATTTAAAAGTGTGTTTTTTTACTCACTCCACTTGATTACAACTGTTTTCTTTTCTTTTACCTTTTTTTAAAAAAAGAGTTGTGCATGAATTCATAAAAGTGATTTAAAAAAGGTAAATTATAAATATAAACCATGTTTTACATGACTTATATTTGGGTTGAAGTAAGCATCTGTTAAGTTTATTAACAAAAAATTGTTTTATTGTGTTGTTTTGAAAATCCAAAAGTCTAGTGGGTCCATCACACCCACAAAGGCTGAGGAACAAAAATACTGACACCGTGCAAGAGTTCAATAATCCAATCTAAGATAACATGAAGACCATGCCTAAGCAAACCATCCACCTCCATCTGTCACTCTCCTCATCCTCGCCAACCACCCTCATATCCTCCTTCACTTCATCCATCAAGCTTTCTTACACCAATGTCATCACTGTCTTCTTCTCTGCTCTCCTTCTGACCTTGTTTGTTCTTCTCCCCATCATCCTCAAAGCAGGTGATGGATCTGTGGTTCTCTTCCTCTGCATGAAACCAATTTTTTGCTTAAATGTTCACTTCTGACCTCAGTCTGGCTTCCACTAGTCTTTCCTAAAGATCCACTAGCTTTTTTCCTCTGTAGTTTCTTCAACAGTGAACATATTTTCAGTATTTAAAACTCTGCACCAGAACATGTCATCCTGTCGCTACTCCTGTCTGCTATATTCTGATTTTATCAAACCTTTTCTTCTTAACACACTCCTGAACTTCTTCATTTCACCATCAAGTCTCCTGAACTTGTTTCGTCATTCTAGAATCATCAAGTACCTTCCTCCCCAGTTTACATTATCCCTTTACCTGTAGATCTCGCATCATCTGGAGAACCTTCTGATCTCTCAAAGTTGGTTTCAACTCCTCCCTGAAAGACAGCACTCTTCCTTTTTTTAACTTCCACCACTTGGTCCTCTGCTCCATCCTCTTCATTTTCCTCACCACACTTCATCTTCCTCCTTACAGCATCATCTTTTGCTGCCTGGCTACACTTCTCTCAGACTCCACTTTGCAGTTGGTTTGCAGTCAGATTACAACACCTGAACAAGATGTAATCAACGTGTGTGATCCTCCATCCGCCCTTTGTTCCTCCCTTTTCTAGAAATCTCTTCACTACTGCCATTCCCATCCTTTAGAAGTCCACAACCATCTGCTTTCCTGTCCTGAACACTAAACTTCTAAACTTCTCCATCACTTCCTTATCCCTTTTATGAAAGTAAGCTGTGTTTCATTTCAAGTTGGTCGTAACTTTTGAAAAAATGCCATTTTCTTTTGGTATTTTCTCATCTCCTCGGTTTCCTTGACCCACATTTCAGCTAAAATCTGCTCCAATCACCCCTCTCTCCCTCGAGGAATAACCTCCTCATCCATCTATCTCCAGAAGTTCTCCTTTAGCTCACATCCTGCCTGGGGGTCACCACCACTGACAACGTTCAACCTCACACCTTCAACTTCCAGCTTCTGACTCGTCTCTTCACCACCAGAACCTTCAAACTCCTCTTTCTGGATTCCTCCCGCTCTGCTTGTCTTTCTTTACATCCACATCGTGATAAAACATCTTGAACCTGCTTCCAATCTATGAAAGTTGCCCTCTTTCCATCTGGTCTCCTGAACACAGGTAATCCATGTTTCTTCTATCCATAATGTCGACCAACTCTCTAGTTTATCCTGTCAGTCTCCACATTTAAAGTTCCTCCTCTCAGTCTTTCTCTCCTGTCAGTCACACAGTCATCTACGAAGGCCAGAAATCTTGGAGAAAACCTTCACAGTCAAACCTGTAGACGTGTTGCTTCATTTTTATCTTTACTCTTCTATCATGACTATTCCTTGGTCATTATCAATGTTTTTGTTTTATTTAAGCATAAACGAAGTGAATTAAATAAAAAAAAACATCAGTTAAAAGGATGAAAACTGCAGTAAACAGTTTGAAAATATTTTACAGTTTACTGAAGAAAGGATATCGAGAGAATCTGATTTCCCATGTGCCTCTGGGAGTTTTACAGTGACAATAGCAGGATTTATTAAGCTGAGACACTGAAAGATTGCTTCAGGGACCATGAGTCATCATTTTAACAGGAGCATGGTCACAACACAGTTCTCACATTGAACTTGTAGAAAAACTTGTGGGGTGAAATGTAATCATTCCATATAAAACGCTTCTCCAACCATCAATGAAAACACGCAAACTGCATAAAAACACACTTTACAGATGAAATCTGTGACAGGTTAATTAGGACAAAGCATTGTAAATGCGTTCTGTGGAAAGTTGTGTAATGAAGTGTTGAGCTCAGCCTGGCTGATCAACCTACACTCACTTTATCAGGCACACCTGTCCAAATTTCTGATCAGTCAATCACATTGCAGCAACTCAATGCATTTATCCATGTAGACATGGGCTGTGTCCAAATCCCCCCTAATCACCATATAGTGCATTCTCCATTTTCTAGTGCTGTCCGAGTCTACTAATTCCAAAGTCGAGTGCACGCAAAATTTCCCAGAAGTCTTTGCGAAAAACTAGCGTGCTTTAATGCTCACTATATAGACCACAATGCATTGCGGTCGAACAAAACAGCGTGTTTAAATGTAATATTTGAACAAACCAGCTACATTTTCTCCATCAGAACACAGTGGAGTCATAAATAAATGTTGTGAAATGTTCAGATTCACACTGGTTATAACCGAGGTCTGCAGAGGAACATCTCTGAGCCCACAATATGTCCAGCCTTGATGCAGATGGACTACAGCAGCACAAAAGTATCACTGTCAGCTAAGGAAGAAATTATTTTTCAAATGCATAACTGGTGGAATCGTAGGGCTTTTTTGGTAGGTTTTGGTAGTGTTTGCAAAGATCTTCATCTCAGACGGACGTACCTTCCTTCAGTTCCTCACATATTAACACAAACTCACCAAAACTGGACAATAGAAGATGGGAAAACGTTGTCTGGTCTGATGAATCTCCATTTCTGATGCTACATTCAGATGGTCAGAATTTGGCATCAGCAACGTGAAAGCATGGATCCATCCTGTCCTTTATCAAGGGTTCAGGATGGTGGTGTCATGGTGTGGGAGATATTTTCTTGGCACACTTTGGACCCCTCAGTACCAACTGTTCATGGTTCCAACCCCACAGTCTACCTGAGTATTGTTCTGACCATGTCTATCCCTTTATGACCACAGAGTTCCATCTTCTGATGCTACTTCCAGCAGGATAAGACTCCATGACATAAAGCTGGAATTATCTCAGACTGGTTTCTAGAACAATGAGTTCTCTGGACTCTAATGACCTCCACAGTCACCAGAACCAATAGAACCTTTGGGATGTGGTGGAACGGGAGATTATCATCATGGATGTTCAACTGATAAATCTGCAGCTACTGTGATGCTGTCAAGTTGATATGGACCAAACTCTCTGAGGAATGTTTCCAGAACCTTGTTGAATCAATGCCACCAAGGATTAAGGCAGTTCTGTAGGAAAAAGGGGCTCCAAGCTGGTACTGGCAAGGTGGACCTTATAAGGTGGCCAGTGAGTAAATTTACAACATAAAAGTCATTTTAAAATAAATTATCTTTAAATATTTGTCAATGAATTATTAACTAATCTTTTTTTTAATCTTTTTTTGCTTTGATATTTATTTTGTTCCTATTTAATGTGTTAATCAATTTCAATAATGTGAATTTTGTCTTCATCAAATGAAAGCAATGTTTAACCTAAAACTGGTTCAGCTTATAAAGAACAAAAACGGGCAACAGCAATCAGTCAAATATGGAGAAAGTCTAAAGAAATCTTGAGCTGTTCCACTTTGACACGTTTATTTGGAATCCAGTTTATTTTTGCTCTGGAAGTGAGCAGAGAAAGGACTGAAAGTTACATCACTCTATGAAGAAAATGATCCGAACCAAAGTGCACATTTACATTTATTAACAGTTAATGAACACGGCATGTAATAAGAACAGTATGAAAAATGAACCTTTTCCATCAATATCAAAGGTACGTCTGCAGCCACAGTTGCAGTTTTACAAAGTGCTGGCTTCTGTTTTTTTCATGAGCATGAATGCAGTTTAAACACACAGAGTTTCCTCACAACAGAACATTGAACACCGACACGGCTAGAAAAGGACTTCACAGTTATCCAAGTATTGACAGAGGAGCATAGCAGAGTAATGTTCACTCGCATACAAGTCTCTCACAGTGATGCACAAAGTGGAATCCAAGGTGGAATTCCCAGACCAGCTGGGCATTTCCCCTATGTACAGGATGCAGAAAAAGCAGCCTGAGTGACCCCCCCACCCGACACCCCGCCCCCTTCATTAAGAACTGATTACATTCTTTCATGAACACACTGGGTCATTTTGCTGTCTTACATTCAATTTAGTTCTCACATGTTTTTTGGCGTCATAGAATAAAACAGTTTTGATTAAAAAAATAAAATAAAATCACATTCCCACTTTAACCCTTTAACACCTGACGCGCCGCTGCTGATGCTTAAACACAAAATCTTTAACATAATGTAACTTTTCAACACGATCAATGTCACTCCAGTAGATTCTGAAGGAATCATCCGTGCTAATAATAAAGAAAATGACAGTACTTCATAGATAAACACTGGAGCTCCTGTGTTAAAGGGTTAACAGAGCAGAATCATGTGAGTATTTGCTGTAAATTCAGAGAATGGCTTGATTTGACATATCTTTGTGGTGATGCCAGCAGAAGCATTGGACATACGCAGTAAACCAATCATAAATGTTTTCTTGAATTTGAAATGGCCCACAGGCAAAATCCAGTATTTACTTTATGAAAAGTGGACATTTTGACATTAGAAATGTATTTATGTCCTATTTTTAGTGATGTACAAAAGTATTCAAGATGAACATTATGATATCACGACATATATAATACAGTCAAAAGCCACAAAAATGAAGGATCAACGGACTTAAGAAAAGCACGATGTGACATTAATGGCAGAAACAAGGCCAGCTTGTCTCCAGAGACTGCAGCGACAGCTGTCTGCTCACACTGACAGCCTGTCACTCACTTTCCTCCTAAAAAACAACAGGCCATGATGGAGCTGCTCGCTTGTGTCCACGTCAGACTTCAGAATGCGCCTTTCACATGAAAAAGGACAGAGAGCAGCACACAAACTGATCAAAGATGGTTCATGTCTCTGCAGTTTTTCCCATTAAAGCCACAAGCTGCTAAAGAAGGAACCTGAAGCCTTTTCCAGGCTGAATTCAGCACAAGCCCTGAGATCTGTCTGCTTTAACCTTACATTTAATGAAGACAAATCTTCCTGGAACTCAGCTCGCAGGAATGAGGCAGGTGTTTCTGTCATCAACACAATACAGCAAATTAAAGCCTGAAACCATGCACTGTCCACACGGGGATCAGATCATTCACATCAATTATGTTTTTTCTGTGGTTTGCAGTAATAAAGTTTGGTAATGTACTCCCTGTGAGATTCTTCAACTGTGAGTGGTAAAGTTGGTGAGGAAGAGCAGGTCAGCCATTCGGCAAAAGATCTCAGAAAGTCACAGGCTTATTGTCCTGATGGAGCATGCAGAGCAACAATGACCAAAGCTCCGCGATTCCTGAACTGACATGGTCTTTGCTGGTTTTCAGGAATGAGTGGAAACGTGACAGAGGAGCTGCAGACTCAGAAGTCACAGAAGCTGAAACTATTGAACAAACAAGACAATAGAAACTCAGTCTGTGCATCACCAAATCCTGACTTCAGATCAGTGAGTCTGTGTTTAATTAGAGCAAGGAAGATGCAGGAGTTAATGAATCTCAAGACTTCAACAAACCAAAACGCTGTCAAGTTCTGCTTCCACCTTTCCAAAAATAGAAAAAAAAATTGTTTTTTAACTCAACAGGCTGAGTAGAAATTCACAAGATTATTTTTATAAATATATATATATATATATATACTGGGCTCTAAATTCGCTTTTTTGGTTACTAGCGGGGTGGCTGGTAGCATTCAAAGTCTACTAGCCGGATCTGAGCTCTACTACTCAGCAGCAATACTAGCTAGCAGCAGTAGTGAGCTTGATACAATTGTATAAGTGCAGAAATTCCATACAGTCCCTTAACGCACCACCTGCTGTAGCAAACGTGAGGATTAAATCCACGAATTCCACACAATAAAGTCAGAACTAAATCTTTCCAACTAACTCTGGGATTGTTGTTTGTTGTAGCCAAATGGAGAAGGAAGGCAGACACTTAAAAGTCATTGTTGTGAGTTTGAGATGATCAATAATGTCTCACCTGCCAAAGCGGCAAGTGACTTCATTTTTTTAACCCACCAAATAGACCCTTTTCACGTGACGTCACACATCCCCGGAAAGTGCTGAGTCGCTTCCGGTGCCTATTGTTTAGAACGACAAAGCTGACTGCTGAACGCTGTTACAAGCAATTTTAGGTAAACAAAACAATAAAGGTAACCAGACCAATTGTAACCAAAACATATGTAATATTATTCAATATTATTTCAAAAATTTTCAAAATAAATTGTTGTAATGCTTTCTACCGTGGTCAGTGAGCTGCTGTTAGCTCAGCGTGGTTCTAACATCACTCGTCTTTGTTTTTGATCATAACTGTGTCTGATCTGCAGGAAAATAAAGGTAAAAAATGATCAAATTTATGTTGCCAAAAATATGAAAGTGACTATTTTCACATAATGTTATAAAATATGTTCATCCAGAGATGATTTTTTTTTACTTGGCCGCTCTTATTTTGAAAGCTGAAACTACATGGCTCGATAGCTGCTCTGAACATTTTAACTGAATCAAACCATTCCTGTTTTTATAATTATTACCTAAAATATCCTGAAGAACAACAAGTACATTTATCCTGGGAAGAGATTAAAATGTGTTCGGTCAATGCAGAGATGTGTGTCTTTGCTGAAGGTTTTAAATGTGACCAACATGAATTTCTGTCAGCTTTTGTTCTGATCGCACTTAAAAAGTGAGGAAATAACATCAACCAAAATAGAACCTATTAGAATAATATCTGCTCAAATTAAAGGTCGATAGTTTAAAAAAATACTCAAATATTGGAAGATTATTCAAATTTGTATTTAGATTTGTAAATGATTTAAGACAGGAAATGAAAATACAGTTTAGCAGGACTTTCATAAAATAAACATTGTACATTTTTCTTTTGAAATTTGCAAGGTTACCTTTTATTATTTATGTAAAATTATGCTAAACACCATTAAGTTCTTTGGTTTCCCGCTCTAAATCCAGTAACCGGAAGTTGTAAATCATACTTACAACCCTGTTGCCAGTTTGTCTGATGTCATCATGAAAAGGGTCTATTGAAGTTTTACCAGCTTTTGGCGGGTGTTAATTTAGAGAATTAAACCTGTCTGATAATTTTCTGGTTGGTTAAGCAGCTGAGGGCCTCGTTAATCAATTTCAGCTGTATTGGTGTTCATGGAATTAACAACAGGTGCACTTCAGTGGCTACAATTAGAAAACCCTCCAAACAGGACTGGTGTTACATGTGGAGGTCATTTCAAACTCAGCAGGTTCACCCTGAGCACCTGTGATAGACGTGAAAGAGTCTGGAGAAGACAAGGAGAACGTTATGCTGCCTGCAACGTGGTTCAACATGACAGGTTTGGTGGTGGGTCAGTGATGGTCTGGGGAGGCATATCCATGGAGGGACGCACAGACCTCTACTGCCTAGGAAATGGTGCTCTGACTGCCATAAGGTATCCAGATGAAATCCTTGAACCCATTGTCAGACCCTACGCTGGTGCAGTAGGTCCTGGTTTCCTCCTAATGCACGACAATGCCCGGCCTCACGTGTCAAGAGTATGCAGGCAGTACCTGGAGGATGAAGGAATTGAAACAATTGAATGGCCTTCACCATCCCCTGACTTAAACCCAATAGAACATCTCTGGGACATTATGTTTGGGTCCATTAGGCGCCGCCAGGTTGCTCCTCAGACTGTACAACAGCTCAGGGATGCCCTCACACAGATCTGGGAGGAAATGCCACAAGACACCATCTGTCTTCTCATTAGGAGCATGTCGCCACGTTGTCAAGCATGCATACAAGCTGGTGGGGGCCACACAAGATACTGGAAAGCATTTTGAGTTGCAGAAATGAAGTTTTGGAAAAAATGGACTAGCCTGTCACATCTTCATTTCACTCTGATTTTATGGTGTCTACACAATTGAGCCTCTGTAGGCTGAAAACTTTTATTTACATTAAAAGACTTGGCATCTTTTTGTTCCTAAGACACTGTCCTGTCGTTATTTGTATAGATATCCAACTTCTTAATGAGATCTGATGTATCTAATGTGTTCCTTTAAAGTGCTCCTTTAATTTTTGTGAGCAGTGTAGTTTTGCTATTGATTACTGTTCTCATTTTTGTACAAGTAACATTCATGTCAAATTTTATGTCATATAGGTTAATATTTTCCAAACTAAGCACTCTGCTTTCCTGATTTCAAGCAATTTTTTTGATCCTCTCTCCTCTTCAAAACACCCCGTTTTTTATTTGAAGATGCAGAGATAAGATTAGACACAAAACTCCTCTAGATGATCTATCAAACATTTACCCAATAGTAAAGTGGAGTTGAGGCGAAACCTCTTGTTCGGGTTCAACTGGGTTGGAGTTAAACCTTATTATTAAAAAAAAAATGTACAAAAAAATCCATAGTTTCACATAACCCGAACAATCTGAACAAAAACACATCACAAATTCTAGAAAGCCTCCATCTCTGCTTAACGATCTCCTGGCCTTTAAGTCAAATGCTAACAACAGAAAACGTCTGCAGGGTCTCTCAAAATACATTTCACAGAGTTTAAAAGTGTACAATTTAAGTTCATTGAACCAGTTTATTTTGGACAGAAATGCTCCTTGGACTCACAACCATCACTGCGGTAACAAATAAGTGAGATGGGGAGAAAACTGAAGAAACTCAGATGTGATCCTTATGCTGATAATGATGAAGATGGTATGAGTGCTGCAGCTTTGTGCCAGCGGCTTCTATTGGTTTTAGCAGATCTGCATTCTTATTAAGGTTTTTATTTAAAAACACATCTTCAATGTCTTTAAAGCCCGAATGTCTTCCTTTGATCCAGTTTGTTGCAGGGAGAAGGAAAAGGAATTTCCACATAAGTGCAGAAGTTCTCCATCCAGGAGCGCAGCAGTGAATAGAACACAATCACAGGACAAGGAAACAAAATGAAATTACATGAAATATTCGGTTATCATTTCAGATTTAGAGTCATGAGCACGTCTGTAGGAGAGCATTAACAACACTGCTGCTCCAATAAACTTCCTGAGCATAAAAGCATCCATGCATGCTGTTTATGTCTACAGTAATGATATCAGTCGCCTTGAAATGAAACAAAGTCCCTTTTGTGCTTGTCTCATTCTCTTCTCACAAATCCCCTTCTCTGCCTGCAGGAAACATTTAATAATTTTGTAGAATTTGATTTACAAAGCGAGACTGTCTTCATTTCCATTCATCTCAGTCAGTGGAATGAATGGGAACAGTTTGAGCTCATTACAATGCTCTTTAATTCCGCAGCATCTCCCTCTGAGTGCTCAAATAATGGAATTGATTCTGGCAGGACATCGTCCTCTTTAAGTGATTCAAAGTTTGAACGCAGCTTCTTGTCTGCAGAGCTTTGATCAGGAATACCAAACACATCCTGATGACACAAGCTGTCGCCGCTAAATCTCCATTACATTTTACACATCACAGATGCAAAAAAAGAAAAAGGGTAAGTAAACTGAGCTAACCAGGTAGGGTGGTGTCAGTGTTAACCTTCAGAGTTAACCTTCAGTAATTTCACTGAGCCAAACTGCAGCTGCATCCACTCTTTTATTCCCACAGGCTTGTACATTTACCTCACTGAATGCATCGGCTTTAGACAGAAATCACAAAAATGACCAAAGAGAGCAGCTATTCTGAGCTCCCAGACATCACTTCAAACTGCAAGCTGTGCCAAAACAACAGAAGCACTGGGGCATTCGCTAAAGTTCAAAAGTTAATCAGCAGTGAGCAAAACCATCCGGGGAGGATAATGATTGTGCTTAACATGCCATGTCTGTGCATCTCACTTCTGAGAGCCAGAGGACAGCAGGAGCTGCTGCTGTTTACAAATGAAAGAACAGAGACTCGGAGTATGCCTCACTGAGCCGCTCATGAAACATGGACACAATCAGAACTGAATCAGTGCTCTTTCACTTGTTACACTTAGCGTTAATGATCCCATCAGCCCGCTGTAATGAGCTCAATCTTTTCTTCTCTTTAAACAACTGCCTTTCACAAAATCATCCCGTCTTTCTTTGCTACTTATTGCTGAGTCGTCACAGCTAAAACTTTATGAACAAATTCATTTGCATTCAGTGACTCATCTGATGGCAGAAAGACTGAATAAATATGGAGGAAGTTCTACACAGACGTCCATTCCGTCTGTGTTTGCTCTAGAGAATATTAACTGATGATCATTAATTGGTGATAAAAGAACAAACCATTGACATGTATTATTTACTTTGTATTTAATTTCTACTGTCAATGGAACAAACATACTAAAAAGACTTAAAAAAAGACAGAGGGATGAAAACTGGATGCAAAACCCTTTGTCTTTGCTGGAACACAGACAGTCAGTACAAGGACGATGATCAAAACCTTCTCGATGTTTGTCTCTAAATCTTAGGAAACAATTCAAAAATATCAACTGAGGAAAAAAATCTAAAATGCTTCTGCTCTTGAGTGCTTGTTAAACAGACTTTGGTTAAAAAACTGAAAAGCACATCCCACTGACCTTGTTTGAAACTACACAAATCTTAAATTATATTCAGAGAGCTGTTTTAGTTTCTAGATGGCTGCGCTTTAACATAATCAGCTCAAGGTAAAATTTGTATCTACATTTTGACCTAATTTAACCTGTAAATGGGGTTTATGTAAACATAACTCACGTAAGCTTAGCTGTGAAAATAAGGGAGCAGACATTCCTCTCAGTTCAGTTGTTGACTTCCCGTCATACTTTATCTGTAGAAAAGACCCACGGTTCTGGTTCTGGTTCTGGAGCGGTTCATTTTGGCCTGTAAGTATTCAGGGTGTCCTCCCAGCTTAGCATGCTGGGATGTTGGAGTCTGACATACAGCTGATGTTTTGAAGCATTTGTGTCGTCTATTCAAAGGGTGCATGTTTATCGTGCAGGGAGGTACGTGTGTTACACCTGCAGGAGACTGCACCTTCCTCCTGAACTGCAGCTGCTACACTAATACATAAAGTGTTAAATCTAGAAGATGAGAGCAGAAACCAACGCTTCTCCAGCCCTGCTGCCCGTCACTCTAACCTGCGGCGATAACCGTCTACACATAATCTTCACTGTGACCTGTAGTTTTGACTGAAGCACACTGCTGCAGTTGCTCACCCCCCATTGGTGATTGATGTTTAAATTTGAACAGAAATAGGCAGTGCATCGTGTCTTGTAAGTAGTCAGAAATTTTACAGTCTTCAAGCTGTGACACAGGAGCGTCTTACTCAGTGCTGCACTGACCAATTACATATGTTTAAAGATGAAGTCACACAGGGCCAACTGTCAGCTCACCTGTCAGCTCACCTGTCTGCTGCATCTTTTACATAAACAGTCATAAAATCTAAGCCTAAACTCAGAATCCCTTCAACGATGTGAGTAAATATGTACAGTTCAGGTCCCAGTAGGAGGATGAGGGGATGACCTGGAGGACTTATGGTGCATTCACACTGACGCGGCAAGCGTAGCGGAGGCGTCAAGTCTCAATGTTAAGTCGATGTAAAGATGCGATTTACTGTGGCACGATTTCGGCGGCGAGCTTAATGCGGCGCGTCAACCAATCAGAGACCCAGCTTTGGGCATGTGACGTTTTCAGTGAATAGATCAAAGAGTAAAAATAAACATTTATGATGGCAGCTTGATGCCAGGATTTTCGTCATGAACCTCCATGCATTTTCTCAACCTGCGGGGGCCGCTAGAGCTGATGGCGAGCGCTGCTGTACAGGTGCTCAGCAGACCTAGCGAGGTTTACTGCTCAGGCTGCAGGTCTCTGAGCAGCGGTGCACGCCGTTGTAGCGTTCTAGTTTCATGTGCTCATGATTTTTTTCTTATTTTCATCAAGACAATAATAAAGTTTTATTTTTATTCCCGCCCTCTATGGCTAAAGTTCAGACTGGACCACGGACAGATGGAAGTAACGTTTGAAACGGCCCTCAAGTGCAAGAGTGAAGCACAAAGAACCCAGAGAGACTCTGAAAGATCTGGTGAACACAAACACAGCGATGTGGCTGCCAGTGCCTCTGTAGAGCTCTCCAGAACATATAAGATACCCACTCAGCATCATCCATGATGTAACAACGAATGAGTTCCAGGACAACTTCGGCGGTTGCTCCGCGGCAGGAGCGTCAAGGTGTTTAGGAGTGAATTTGACAGGTGTCAAAAGAGAGGCGGCAAATGTGAATTTGACGCGCCTGTCGCGTTCGGTGTGAAAGCACCATTAGAATTGAAGAACCTCATTGACAAGAGCAGGAAGTCAGCTGAAGGATGGTTCACAGAAAACAAAGTGCTGCTTCTTACACCTGTCAAAGCTGTGAATGCAGCTCCAGGAATGACACTGCTCAATGTATAGACAAGCAAATGACTGTCCACATGGAGAGGAGTTCAGTCACTCCTAGCTTATGAGAGAAAAGAGGAGCTCCAACATAGAAAAAGCCACATAGACACACTTTGGACATGACGTCATGAGTCTGAAGGTGTGTTCAGACTGGAAAAGTCTGCGGGTCCGGATTGAATTTGTACCTTATTCGAACCAAAGCTTGTAAACATGAGGGTGTGACTCGGAATGACCAGGAGTTATGACGGCGGGGTAAAGGAAAGCAGAGGAAGAACAATGGAAATCTTATGATTGTATTCCTTGTCTGGAAAGTTCACTTATTCAGACTTTTTGAACATCTGAATCAACATCAGGTTCAGCACTTTTTACTGCTACTTTGGTCCAGCTGAGGCATGCTGCAAGACGGTTACTGGCAAGATGATGGATAGAAGGTGCGCTGATTAATGTTTCAGACAGATAGATTGTTGAGAAAACAGAGTGAAAACCAATGTCGGTCACATCAAAAGTTGTTTCAATGAGCCTGAATTCATTCAACCACATTTCAATGAGTTGCTGGGTCTCATTGTTGCGTTACATTTGTCCACGGCTCTTCAGTTACTTCATTCCTACTTTGCTTACATAACAAGACGACTGACTTTGGTGGTGGCTTTGGTCCAGTGGTTCTGCTCTGAGCATGGAGTCTATTCAGAATCTAAGAGTGAACCAGAGCTCTGTCCGACTGGAAACAAACCGAAACCACCTCAAAAGATGGGCCCAAGAGTGGTCCCCAGTCCTGGACAGGGTCTGCTTGGCTGGATTCACATTTGTTTCACATTATTGGGTGAAGCAAGTTCTGCTTCACTTTAAGCGAGCCAAATGTGTCCATTCTGAATACACCACAAGGTTTGGAATCCAAACTAGAGAAAACAAACATGTTAAAAAGCATCTTGGATTCATGTTTAGACTGATAATGTTCCAGCTGTGCACACATAGACGGCTTTTCAATTTTGGATAATTTAGCAACAGGCAGAGAAAAAAAAGACTAAACCTAATCCCCTGCATAATGACAAAAATCCAAAGGAATGTATTTTTATTTTCTGCCAGAGTTGTTGTAAATAGGGTGAATAAGTGGGTGCAGAGGGAGCTGGAAACATGCACAGAAACAAACATGTTTGAGCTTTAATACTCACAAACCAGGGCCAGAACCACGTCAATAAACCAGGAGACGCATCTGTCTTTCAGACATTAATTTGCTTTTTTTTAAAGGAATAATTTTCATAATTTATCACCACTAGAACATGTTCCCACTGTGGGTTAACAAATTAGAAAATGTGCAATAATTTACCAGGGAAAATATATTTGAACACAGATACCTGAAAGGAGAAAGATGAAACACCTGCTGCTCCTTCACTTTAGCTCTAACTGAACCCAAAAATCTTTAAAAGAAAAATCAAACTGCTGCATCACTGCTGGGACTCTGAGATACACAAACTCTGGTTTAATGGCCAATCGATCAGAACAAGCTCCATCTTTGCACAGAAGCAACTTTCATTGTAAAAGTGCTGCTTCTCTTCAATAGCCCTCCACCTCTGAGCCATTTCTGCCTGGGATCAATCACTGCAGCCACATTTAGACCCACGCTAATATAATAGCAGCCCTGATGCTAACTCCTACACCCTCGCAGGCTCTCTTGGCTGTTACTGTGCCTCCATAAGACACAGGAGTGGATCTAAAACACTACTGGTGCCACACAGATGCACCCAGACACTTGACCTTCATCATTTTCTTCTCCTGCTAAAAACACTGCCTTGTAACTTCCCCATTGGCTGTTTATGCTGCTACATGGGTCACACGTGTGCATAAAACATTGTAAAAAGTTTCATCATAAAGAAAAAAATTAATAAAAAAAATTGTGAGCAAACAATTATTCTACCATGAATTCAAACCTTGAAGGTGAAAGAACATAAAAACAGTAAGTCTTGCATACAGACAATACAGGACTGGCCAAACCCTTAGAGCAGTTCGTTGGTTTGTGCGATTGTGTGTGTGTGTGTTTGCTGCACAGTTTGTTTCTCTGTGCACACTGGCAGCACAATCAGCTGCTTTTGCTGCTGCTGCTGCTGCATGATGAAGTCATTGTACCCATCGTTGGCGTCCTCCACTGGGGTAAGCTTGGCTGCTGTGTTTGCCGTTTCGGGAGGGGCCCCTCCCATGCTGTTTTCTTGCATGGGCCACATTTCCTGCCAAGTGAGCGACGGATGATGAGGAGGGTGACCACTGAACAGCGGCCTCTTCTGCCTGTAGTTAGCCCACACCTGCAGAATGGTCTCTTTGAAAGGCCGCGTGGTGAGGGTGTAGAGGATGGGGTTCAGGGCACTGTTGATGGGGAGAATGAATATCACGACCCATGAGCTGATGGTTCCTGTGGACCAAGAGAGTCGGAAAAAAGAGGAACAGTCAGCAAGATTAAGCTTTTAAAATGCGAATGCTTTTTCAATGCAATAATCAATATTTGTGATAAATATTTGGAATGTCTCGATCTGATCCTGTGATCAGAAAATGGGCCAGATTGTATAGTTTCAGACTCAATTGGAATCAGATGTTGTACTCCAATCAGGGATGGAATATTTATTGTATCAATATTTTGATTAACGCTGTATATTTTAAGCTTATTACTACAAATAAATACAGTGGAAGTCTGCATATCATGAACGGATGAAACCTTTTTACTGCTGTAAAGCGCAGTAGAATACAACACTAGTTTGAGTTGGAGTCACACAAAAAACATAGACAAAGTTAGCATGATATTCCCAGATTCCAGGCTCAAAAACTATTTTAATGAACATTATAAACTGACAGAGAGTGTATCCTTTGCTGTTTTTTAATGCAAACAATGACCTATAAATGCATTTCAAAGAAAGAAGATCAGCTTTTTGTTTCTTTTAATGAGAACGGCGCTCCCCTGCTGCCAAAAGAGCAGAGCTGTGAGACTGCTGCTAAGGGACCTTAAATAACTTTCAATATTTTAATCTCCATAAGAATATAATCTGTCAAAATTATACAAGCTAGAAATAAAGAAAATTTTAGAAGAAAAAAACACTCAAATTTCTTTTGTTGTACATCACTTCATACAATTTTAATTAAAAAAAACAAAATAAACTTATAAATATCCCAAAAGATTTTTCACTCCATTAAATATATACTTTCAAAATTATTTTCTTGCAACACCAGAGTTCAGCAATAAAACTGATGCAATGTATGATGGGATTTGTAGTTACTTTTGTAGTGATGATCTCAGACAGATTGGGCCTGCTGTCAGATCTGGCAGTGCAAGGAATTGTGGGATATCATTCCCTTTGGCTTTCTGGGCGGATTGGGGTTTAGGTATGGGTTTTGTCAAAATGTTTTACTGTCTGGTCGCTTTACTCTGTTATGCCCTTAGTCGTTTTATCCTGTCGTGTTACGCCGGGGTCACACTGGACGCGGAAGCGCCGCAAAGCGCCGCGGAACAGAGTCCGCTTCCATTCGGCGCCCATGTTAACCTATGGCGTCGTTCAGATCAGGCGCGGAGTGGCGCAGAGGGTCCGCGCGGTGCAGCGGAACGTTTTTGCATCCGGTCTATTTTTTCCGCGAGCCGCGAGCGCCCCGCGTCAATACTGGCAGGAAGTTGCATCAAAATACATGAGAAAATCCGGTTTATTTTCAAAATAGAACCAATGTTTCACAATAAAACACAGCGATTAACTAATGTGATCAGTGTTTTAACACACAATAAATATATCCATCCATCTTCCTGTCCGCTTTGTCCCTTTCGGGGTCGCGGGGGTGCCGGAGCCTAACCCGGCTGCTGATGGGCGAAGGCGGGGTTCACCCTGGACAGGTCGCTAGTCTGTCGCAGGGCCTCAGTCACAAACCCATTCACTCTCACATTCACACCTAGGGGCAATTTAGAGTCACCAATCAACCTATGAAGCATGTTTTTGGATGGTGGGAGGAAGCCGGAGTCCCCGGTGAAAACCCACGCATGCACGGGGAGAACATGCAAACTCCACACAGAAAGGTCCCAGCCGGGATTCGAACCGGGGCCTTCTCGCTGTGAGGCAAGAGCGCTAACCACTGCGCCGCTCACAATACATATACATAATATATAATTATTTTATAAATAAAATAAACACACAATCGCCATACGCACACATGTTCACGCGAGCACAGACACACAAAACAGACAGACACACACACAGACAGATCAATGCAGTGGGGGCACCTGGAGCGGGGCATGGGGCTGCGTTGGAGCAAGAGAGGCAGAGGAGCGGTTCTTCTTGGATTTTTAGTTTATTAATTTACCGACGGAAACACGTGGGAGTGCGTGCATGCACACAGACACACAACAAAACAGACAGACACCCACATGTGCGCACAAACAGATCAATGAAGTGGGCCGGGCAGAGACCATCCCCTTTTAGCAGAAACACAGGGTGATGTCTTGGTTATTGACTTATTACCCATGATGGCAAAAAAAGCAATAGCTCTAGCAGAAGCGCCTGTTGACCGTCGCGGAAAAATTTGCGTCTGGTGTGACCTGGAGAGCGCACTCCGCTCCCGCTTCTGCGTCCAGTGTGATCCCGGCGTTAGACGTCATTCTAACTGATCTCTCAGCCTCCATAATGGTAGTGTTGCTTCAATATGTTAGCAAGATAACATCGGGCTTTCTCTCTGGCTCACTTTCTCTGGTAGTGACATTTTCTTGACACCTCAAAGAAAATCTCAGGCGTTGTAGTATTTTTCTGTAAATCTCAATAAAATGCTGCAGAGCTGAGATTCAACCACACGATAACCCCTGAGCTCATAAGGTCGATGCAAAGAAATGTTGGGTCAACAGCAGAATGAGTGGATTGGGGACATGGGGTGACAGAGTAATTCACCTCTTCCTACTTTATCTTTGAAAACTGCTTTCAACAAGTGTCAGTATGTTCACAGTTTACACTCTTTGAGTCAGCAGTGCTTTCATGACTGAATCTGTGGAAAAAGATGGAACGGCTGTGAATGACCAGCTACGTCCCGTGTGGATCCGTCCTACACAGACTCTGTCCAGGCCCTGTTTGCTGCAGCCCGTTTAATGTCAGAGAAAACTCTGACATTTTATTAGCTTTGTCTTTTCTTTCGAGGCTGAATCTCAGCAAGCGTTGCCTTGCTGTTGGCCACACTGACAGTGAGCAGGGGCTCTTATCAGTCCCTTCCAGTGACAGCCGCTGTGGAAAAGCCTGCAAACACGCTGTTTGGTTTTGGTCTCTTAAACATCAAACTTCAATAATGAGGACTTAAATCCTGAAGGGGGTGGTTTTATGGCAAACATCAGGAACCCAAACATCTTTGTTGGTTTTAATCTCAGATTATCTTAATCCAGAGCTGCTGATAAAAAGAACAGATAAAAAAACTACATTTGTATACACCTTTCATGATGAAAATCGTCATTAAAGCTCAAGATAGTGTGACAGAGACAGCTTGTCACCAGGTCAGACTGTGAACAGGCTGGATGTACAAGTGTCACTGTCATTTCATCTAATTCGTCTTCAGTTGTAGTCACTCATGTGTTTCTGTGGAGCTCATTCTTCTGCGCTGCAGTCTAACACATTTTGTCACGCAGTCTCATCCTCTTAACTCCAAAGCTCTGCCAAAATTAGATCAGGAAAACATTGCATAGATTAGGCTAGAAAGGAAACAATGAAGATTCCCTGGTGGCTCATTTGTCAGCACAGGCTTGAATCTGCTGAAAATATTTCATTAGAAGCTTGTGCGACTGACTGATGTGCACTCATACTCTACCACCTGGTCAATGTAACAAAGATAAGAACAAGGATTCTTATGTAGATTTTTTGTAGCTGTTGAGTCTATTCTTGGAGCTTATGTATGAAGATATTCCTGGATGGTAACTGCATGTTTTCATAACATCTGCTTGCGACAGAGGTCTTTAACACTATCCTTTAGAGCTCATTAGGGGAGCAAGCTTAGATCTATGAATATGCAGTTCTCAGATGAGTTCTGCTTTAACAGGTGTGGCTTCTTGTTATACCGGGAATCTCCACCTGCAGCAGTGACAGGATCTTGAGGACAAAGATGGGGATCCAGCAGAGCGAATCGGTGATGACGATGGAGAAGAACCTCTTGGCGATGGTGACCTCTTTTTTAATGTGGTTGGCGAACTTGGTGGTCTGAGTTCCAGTTCTCTGGATGTTATAAAACATGCTTGCATAAGAGAACACGATGATGAGGAACGCCACCAGGTTCAGACCTGAGAAGATAACACATATAACTTGTGTTTAGCTTTCATGACAACACATGTAACCAGTGTTTGCAACAATCCAGAACTTCAACTTTACAGAAGATTAGAGTCAAAAAGCAAATATAAACAACTAAAATACTGGTTTAGGGGCACAGATTTTTCCAAAACCAGGACAGTTGACAGAATGATGTGTTACATGTGTTGCAGAAACATGAATGCTCCTGTTCTGTGCTCTACACTAATCTGGAATATGACTACAAAGCTGGGTGCAGCTGAAGGTGGTCAAATCCTCACCGAGAAAAATGACGATGGAGTAAACGTGAGCCCAGGGCGTCTCCGGCTGCTCGGAGTGCAGAGGGAAACAAACTCCGTTTGTCCCGTAGAAGTTACGGAACAAGCCCTTACATGCCAGCGGCAGGAAGGCTACTATTAAACCGAACACCCAAATGCTGGTCAGGATGGTGACAGTTCGTCGCCGACCAGGGGTCAAGTACTGGAAGGGGTAGACGATGCAGATGTACTTCTCCAGGGTGAGGTAAGTTAGGAGCAGCACAGACACTTCGGTGGACAGCATGGCCAAAGAGCCGATGATCTGGCACTGGGTGCTGTCCATCCAGGACTGGGCATGCCTGTTGTACTCGCCTCGAAACTTCAGGTCATACGAACCGATCATGAAGAGGTAGACGCCCATGAGTCCATCTGCGCCTGAAAGAAAAAAAGAGAGAAAAGAGCCTGAGAAGTGGTGCTTTGTTTCAGAAACATGATCAATATCTAAGAAACAGAACAGCATCCTTTTACAAAGCAGCTTTTTTGTCTTCAGATCAACCTCAGAGGTAGAGAAGGGACATATCTGTCAGCTCTCCTGTAGATGTTTGTTTGAGCGCTGGGTGTTCATCCTCCAGTGTGAGGGATGCATAAACGGATTGAGCTAAATTGTGTTCAGGAGATTTGTGGCTCTGTGTGGGATAAGCAGGTGTATTTTCCTTGGCTTGTGCACCTCTCCCTGCAGAATCATTCAAATGACTCGGTCAGATCTGAATGAGTCACCATACTGGTTTATTTCTACCTGCAGGTTTACACTACATGTGCATTATCAAGGATGAGCTTTAACATTGTTCAGCAGCTCTTTGAAAAACACAAGACAAAGTTATTATTCTGTTATTACAGAGTCAAACAAACACTTCAAATCCAAAGGACAAATCAGACAATGAAAAGAAAACACAGTCATTAAAAACTGAAAGAAAAAGAACTTTTCTACAATGCACAGCTCACTAATGAGAAAAGGAAAACCAGCTATTAAAATAGTAAAAAGCTTTCTAATCAGTTCTACTCAGTTTGCATGCTGATATTTTCACAGTCATTTGGTTTGGTTTGTACACACAGTCATCTCAGATCCCAATAGACAATTGCCAAAATGTATCAGCCTTGAGAGAAAATAAATACGCTCTGAGAGGAACAAACGTGAACATCAAACCAGATTTTAGAACCAACATTAAACTCCACTGCATCTCCACAAGGGGGTACAATTATAGAATAATTGTAGGAAAGAACATCATTTTTTTAAAGTGGCTGGGGGGCTCAGTGGGCTAGGTGAAGGACTGACACACAGGAGCCCTGGGTTCTATTCCCAGGGTTGTCCACTTTTTCTCTTTCAGAAGAAAAATGACACACAGACATGTTAAAAACTAAAAAAACAGGATTTTCATTGGAGGGGACTTTAAACTTGATTTCATATTAGGGGAGCTCTCAGAGGAATAACTGGACTTCGCAGGTTAAGACCCAACATAAACTGGTCCTGTCTTTTGGCTACATTGTAAAACTTGATTCAGTAATTTTAAACTGATTTACTGGCTGCATTAAAATACCTCACTATGTGTTTTAACAAAGGTGCATTTGCTAGGAAGATAAATGTACTGTACCTTTGTTATTTTACAGTGTCCTGCTGTGTTCACGGTGATGGTGCATTACTGCTGGCATACACTGTTAAAGTCTTCGCCATAATTGTACTGTTATTTACTGGCAGCATTTTCACCGGTAATGAACTGTGACTTTTTTACAGTTCATTATTGTATTTTATAATTACAGTGAAAACAGTTTAACTCTGTACGGCTATAAGGAGTTCTTTGGCTACAAATGGAAAACTGCAAGGAATATTAAAGTAAAAATTTCACTGTATATTAATAGTATGCATTGTGTTGTATCCTGGATGAAGAAATGCTAATAAACAATATTGTGACAGTAACAAAGTGACTGTTTATTATGGCAAAAAAAACTTGAAAATGTAAAAAATGACTGTTTACTTACTTTGTAATGTTTTTTAAATGGATGCAAATCCTTTAAAGCCTCTCGATATCCTTATCTAAAATAAGGAGAACTTTCACCAGCAGTCTGAGCTAAGAAGACTGAAAGG